>NC_057813.1:279433590-279623943 GCF_018294505.1 Triticum aestivum
AAGAAGAAGAAGAAGAAGAAGAAGAAGAAGAAGAAGAAGAAGAGGAAGAAGAAGAGGAAGAAGAAGAGGAAGAAGAAGAAGAAGAAGAAGAGCCAAGGTAGGTAAATAGGTAGTGTTTTTTCTTCTCTTTCTTTTTTCCTCTCCTCTTTTTATCTTCTTCTTCTTGTAACTAAGGTAGGTAAAAATGCCATTTTACTGCCTAAAAATGCTAAGTGTAGGTCATTTTAGAGCCAAGCTAGGTAAATAGGTCATTTTGGAGCTTACTAAGGTTATTATGTCATTTTCGAGGAAAGTAAGGTAAGTCTATATCATCTTGGAGGTAACAAAGATTACCATGACATTTTTTAGGAAAGTAAGCTAAGTATAGCTCATTTTTTTTGTCAAGCTTAGGTAGTTATGACATTTAGGAGGAAAGTAAGCTAAGTATGCATTTGTTAAGCAAAACACTAGAGAAAACTTACCCTCATCACAACAAATGCGATGAAGATCGCAACTAAGGTAACAATTGATCCAATGGCATAATGATACCAAGCCTCATTATCAATGGCATATTTTCTAATCTTCTTAATCTTCAAGCGCATTGCATCCATCTTCAAGCGCATTGCATTCATCTTCATCTTGTGATCATCGACCACATCGGCAACATAGAACTCCAATTTCATCTTATCTTCCTCAATTCTTTTAATTTTTTCTTTCAAATACTCATTTTCTTTTTCAACTAAATTTAACTTCTCGACAAGAGGGTCGGTTGCAAATTCCGGTTCACATACCACCTAGATTAAAATATCTCTATGTCATAATTGTCATAAATGCGAAATGCAACAAATAGTTGTAAAAGAGTATTTACCACATTTGAATCATAAAGCGGGCGAGGGCTGATGGGGATGGATATCAAGACCATGGCACTATGTATAACAAAGTAACATACAAAGTAAGAAAATTATACAAGTAACTATATAAATCATACAATCATACAAGTAACTATATAAATCAAGTACAACATAAAAAAATTAATACCTAGTAATAATCTAGATTGTCGGGTTCAATAAATGCTTCAGGATCAATAAATGCATCATCATCATCATCACTATTAGTAATGACGTGCTCATCATCATCATTAATAAATGCATCATCATGTGGAAGGCCACCTCTACGTAATCGGTCAAGCATTGACAGGTCATCCACAGCAGTAACCTCTTCAAGTTCAGGCTCTTCTTGTTCCGGCTGAGGGGTGAAGGCGGGTTCACTGTCACTGTCTACTTCAATGTTCTGGGGTGAAGTAGAGCGGTTCTTGAAACATTTTTTGGAAAGACGTGTTTCTTGGGAGAATTATCCTTCATATGTGTCTGGGTTAATGTGAGGTTCATAATCCTCTTCATTGGGGGGAGGTGGTCTAACACGTGGCAGCACTTCATAAATGACATCCCAACCATTGAGATTAGGATCACTTTCACAGGCCCACGGTAGATAGAAAACTTGGGTTGCCTGTTGAGCCATAATATAGACATCAAGAACATCCAAATGGGTGCTTTGTTTGATTTTCACTAGCCCTATATGTTCATGAGTCCTTCTAGTCTCCTTCGGCTGGAACCAATAACATTTGAAGACTGCGACGTTTGGTGGGTTTGCACCATAGAATTGAAGTTCGTAAATTGCTTCAACTCTTCCATAATACTCGGTAGCTCCTTCGCCGATAGCAGAGACGCAACAATTTGAAGACTATCGGTCGGCCATAGATAGCTCTTTGCCATAGGTATTGGGTTGCCCTCAGACCAAACACACTGAACCCATCCGTGCTGATGGCGACTCGAGGATGCCTTGGATCGCCCGCTTTGTCGTCATGTAATGCATCGAAGTGCTTCCATGCTTCACCGTCCGATGTGCGCACCATCATCAGCTTCCCATCTGCATCTAGTTGGGTTCTTTTGCCCATTCTATGCCATGTCATCTGTCTTGCCATCTCTTCGACTATAAAAATACGTTGAAGTCTTGGTAGGATTGGCATATACCGAAGAACATTAATGGGGATTTTGGTCTGTATCTTCTCACCCATACCGTTGTCTACCACAACATGCCTGGATGACTTGCAAATGGGACAATAGTTCAAGTCCACATATTGAAGCCTAAATAAGGCACATCCATTCTCACAGGCATGTATCTTCTCATAGGGCATCTTAAGAGCATGGAGTATTTTGTCTGACTGGTACAGGTTTGCAGGTAGTACATGGCCTTTGGGTAGAAAACGTCCAAATACTGTCATCATCTCGTCATAGCATTCTCTGCCCAAGTTGAATTGAGCCTTCAAAGCCATTATTTGTGAGATGGAATCCAGCTGAGAAAGCTCAATGTGCTCGTGGAGAGGATGTTTTGAAGACTCCAACATTTCATTGAAGGCCTTTGCAGATTCCTCCATCTCATTGTCCGAATCTCGAGCATCATCAAAGTCTTGCACCATGTCTTGCATCCCGGTTCCCTTGGGACTCTTCTGGCCCTCTCCCCAAGTCTTATGGGTGTCTTATGGTCCAACAAAAATCATCGCGAATGTTTTATTCCGTTTGGACTATGTTTGATATTCCTTTTCTGTAAAACTCAAAACAAGGAAAAATAGAAACTGGCACTAGGCTCTCGGTTTATAGGTTAGTCCCAAAAATAATATAAAATAGCATATAAAACATCCAAAATAGATAATATAATAGCATGGAACATCAAAAATTATAGATACGTTGGAGACATATCAAGCATCCCCAAGCTTAATTCCTACTCGTCCTTGAGTAGGTAAATGATAAAAACAGAATTTTTGATGTGGAATGCTACCTAACATATTTATCCATGTAATCTTCCTTATTGTGGCATGAATATTCAGATCCATAAGATTAAAAACAAAAGTTTAATATTGAAATAAAAACAATAATACTTCAAGCATACTAATAAAGCAATCATGTCTTCTCAAAATAACTTGGCCAAAGAAAGTTATCCCTACAAAATCTTATAGTCCGGCTATGCTCCATCTTCATCACACAAAGTATTAAACCATGCACAACCCCGATGACAAGCCAAGCAATTGTTTCATACTTTTGATGTTCAGTTTTTCAGCTTTCAGGCAATACATGAGCATGAGCCGTGGATATAGCACTGTAGGTGGAATAGAATATGGTGGTTGTGGAGAAGACAAAAAGAAGGAGCAAGTCTCACATCAAATAGGTGTATTAACGGGCTATGGAGATGCCCATCAATAGATATCAATGTGAGTGAGTAGGTATTGCCATGCAACGGATGCACTAGAGCTATAAGTGTATGAAAGTTCAGAAAGAAACTAAGTGGGTGTGCATCCAACTCGCTTTCTCACGAAGACCTAGGACAATTTGATGAAGCCCATCATTGGAATATAGAAGCCATCTATAATGAAAAATTCCCACTAGTATATGAAAGTGATAAAATAGGAGACTCTCTATCATGAAGATCATGGTGCTACTTTGAAGCACAAGTGTGGTAAAAGGATAGTAACATTGTCCCTTCTCTCTTTTCTCTCATTTCTTTTATTTTCTCTTTTTTATTTTTATTTTTTTGTTTCGGCTCTTTGGCCTCTTTTATTATTATTTTTAAAGTCCAGAGACTCATCCCAACTTGTGAGGGAATCATAGCTTCCATCATCCTTTCCTCACATGCGACAATGCTCTAATAATGATGATCATCACACTTTTATTTACTTACAACTCAAGAATTACAACTCGATGCTAGAACAAAATATGACTCTATATGAATGCCTCCGGCGGTGTACTAAGATGTGCGATGATCAAGAGTTACATGTATAAAAAATATAAACGGTGGCCTTGCCACAAATGCCAACTACATGATCATGCAAAGCAATATGATAATGATGAAGTGTGTCATAATAAACAGAACGGTGGAAGTTGCATGGCAATATATCTCGGAATGGCTATGGAAATGCCATGACGGGTAGGTATGGTGGCTGTTTTGAGGAAGGTATATGGTGGGTGTAATGCACCGTCGAGAGTTGCGCGGTATTAGAGAGGCTAGCAATGGTGGAAGGATGAGAGTGCGTATAATCCATGGACTCAACATTAGTCATAAAGAACCCACATACTTATTGCAAAACTTTATTAGCTATCGAAACAAAGTACTACACGCATGCTCCTAGGGGGGTAGATTGGTAGGAAAAGACCATCGCTCATCCCCAACTGCCACGCATAAGGAAGACAATATCATGCTCCGACTTCATCACATAACGGTTCACCATACGTGCATGCTACGGGAATCACAAACTTTAACACAAGTATTTCTACCAATCCACAATTACTCACTAGCATGACTCTAATATTACCATCTTTATATCTCAAAACAAATGCAAGGAATCAAACTTCTCATAGTATTCAATGCTCTTTATATGAAAGTTCTTATTATATCCCTCTTGGATGCCCATCATATTAGGAATAAATTAATAACCTAAGAAAATTACCATGCTGTTTAGAGGCTCACAAAATAATATAAGTGAAGCATAAGAGTTCAACAATTTCTATAAAATAAAGCCACGCCATGCTCTAAAAAGATATAAGTGAAGCACTAGAGAAAACCGCCTAGCTCAAAAGATATAAGTGAAGCACATAGAGTATTCTAATAAATCACGATTCATGTGTGTCCCTCTCAAAAGATGTGTACAGCAAGGATGATTGTGGCAAACTAAAAAGCAAAGACTCATATCATAGAAGACGCTCCAAGCAAAACACATATCATGTAGTGAATAAAAATATAGCCTCAAGTAAATTTACCGATGGTTTGAAGACGAAAGAGGGGATGCCATCAGGGGCATCCCCAAGCTTAGATGCTTGGTTGTCCTTGAATATTACCTTGGGGTGCCTTGGGCATCCCCAAGCTTAGGCTCTTGCCACTACTTATTCCATAGTCTATCAAATCTCTGCCCAAAACTTGAAAACTTCACAAGGCACAACTCAACAGAAAACTCATGAGATCTGTTAGTATAAAAAAATAAATCACCCCTTTTTGGTACTGTTGTGAACTCATTATTTATTTATATTGGTGTTATATCTACTATATTCCAACTTTTCCATGGTTCATACCCGCCGATACTACCCATAGATTCATCAAAATAAGCAAACAACACATAGAAAAGAGAATATGTCAAAAATAGAACAGTCTGTAGTAATCTATAAACTTCGTATAGTTATGTAACTCTAAAAATTCTGAAAATTAGGAAAACCTGGGTAATTTGTATATCAATCTTGTGTAAGCAATTTAGATCAAAATCACATTTCTGTGGTTTTTCAAAATGGTTTTACTGGGCGCAAAAGTTTCTGTATTTCATCAAGATCAAATCAACTATCACCGTAAGCCATCCCAAAGGTCTTACTTGGCTCAAACACTAATTAAAACACACAAAAAAAATACTCCAGAAGTAATAATGTGTATTTATTGAAAAACAGAACCAAAAACATAAAAATAAAATTTGGTTGCCTCCCAACAAGCGCTATTATTTAACGCCCCTAGATAGGCATAAAACATAGATCTAGGTATTGTCATCTTTGGTATGCAATTCCTCAATTGCCCCTTTGTGCCTCCTAGGAAGTTCTTTGATCTTATTGATAATCACAGTCCTTGGTAGGAAATCAAGAAATTCATTCGTAACAATGGGTTCCTTCATGATATTGACAAAGCTAGGGTGAACACTTCTCATCTTAAGATCTTCATTTCCTTTACTAGATGATTCACCCTCATTTTTAGGAACATAAATAAACTTAGTAGCTTTAGTAGGAGGAAAACTTGGAGTAGTTCTAACGGAGGCAAAAGCGGAACCCAAGTTGGTAATAATATCTTCTAGCTTATCAATTATAGTGGAACCTTGATCTATCTTCTCATTAACTATGGGTTCTTTTTCTTTTAGATTATTTAAAGTGATTCCTACCTTTGATCCATATTGAGTAATATGATTATGAATCTTCTTATCCAAGTTTTCAATAAGCTCTACCGTAGCAATTTTATTCTCAGTAATATCAAGTCTTTGCATCACATGTTCCAATTTTAAAACCGTTTCATTAACCATGACTGGTGGTGAGCCTACCAAATCATTCGTAGCGTTATAAGCATCCAAGGTATGGCTCCCCAAGAAATTACCTCCAGTAATGATATCTAGAATATATCTATACCAAGTAGTAATACCCACATACAAATTATGGAGAAGAACGGTAGTAGATTGCTTACGAGTAGATCTATTTTGAGCATTGCAAATTCTAGACCAAGCATCTTTTAAATTTTTTCCCTCCCTTTGTTTAAAATTGAGAACCTCACTTTCACGGGTACTAACAATGGTAGAAGGACTAGCCATGAAGGCAAAACAAGCGATCTAGAACACGAGCAACCAAAAAGCAAACGAAAAGACAATCGGAAGAAGGGCGAATAAAAAGGCAATTTTTTGTGTTTTTCTAAAAACATTTTAGAAGTGGGGGAGAGGAAAACGAGAGGCAAATGGCAAATAATGTAATGCAAGAGATGGGAGTTTATGGTGGGTACTTGGTAGGATTGATGTAGAACCTCCCCGACAACGGTGCCAGAAATTCTTCCTGCTACTTCTTGAGCTTGCATTGGTTTTTCCCTTGAAGAGGAAAGGGTGATGCAGCAAAGTAGAGATAAGTATTTCCCTTAGTTTGAGAACCAAGGTATCAATCTAGTAGAAAGTACACGCAAATCTCCAATCTATGCACCTGCACAAACAATCAAACACTTGCACCCAATGCGATAAAGGGGTTGTCAATCCCTTCACGATCACTTGTAAGGATGAGATATGATAGAGATAGATATAAAATATTACTAAAACGTAAAACAAAATAAAAGTAAACAAGTTGCAGCAAGGTATTTTTGGGTTTTCGTTTTATAGATCTAAAAATATATGATGGAAAATAGACCCGGGGGCCATAGGTTTCACTAGAGGCTTCTCTCTAGAAGAAAGCATATGGTGGGTGAACAAATTACTGTTGAGCAATTGATAGAAAAGCGCAAAGTTATGACGATATCCAAGGAAATGATTATGAATATAGGCATCACTTCCATGTCAAGTAGACCGACTCCTGCCTGCATCTACTACTATTACTCCACACATCGACCGCTATCCAGCATGCATCTAGAGTATTAAGTTCATAAGAACGGAGTAACGCCTTAAGTAAGATGACATGATGTAGAGGGATAAACTCAAGCAATATGATGAAAACCCCATCTTTTTACCCTTGATGGCAACAATATAATGCGTGCCTCACTCCCCCTACTTTGTCACTGGGTGAGGACACCGCAAGATTGAACCCAAAACTAAGCACCTCTCCCATTGCAAGAAGAACCAATCTAGTTGGCCAAACGAAACCGATAATTCAAAGAGAAATACAAAGATATCAAATCATGCATATAAGAATTCAGAAGAGACTCAAATAATATTCATAGATAATCTGATCATAAATCTACAATTCATCGGATCTCGACAAACACACCGCAAAAGAATATTACATCAGATAGAACTCCAAGAACATCAAGGAGAACATTGTATTGAAGATCAAAGAGAGAGATTGAGGTCTCATGGGATCTCATGGGAACATAAGGTTACGGCGGCGGAAAAGTATTTTGGTGGAAGCTCTGGTGGTTTTGGAATATTTTAGGATTTATAGAGCTGAGATTGAGGTGGGTGCACTCCCGAGGGGCCCATAAGCCAGGGGCATGCCCAGAGGGCTTGTGTTCCCTCGGGACTCTTCTGGCCCTCTCCCCAAGTCTTCTGGTCCAAGAAAAATCAATGCAAAATTTTTATTTCGTTTGGATTCCGTTTGATATTCATTTTCTGTAGAACTCAAAAATAAGGAAAAACAGAAACTGGCACTGGGCTCTAGGTTAATAGGTTAGTCCCAAAATAATATAAAAACATATTAATGCATATAAAACATCCAAAACTTATTCTTCAAAGTATATAGAACAATTGCTTCAGAGTTAGGATTGTACGGTCAGACATCACGAGTTCATTGGAAATAAAGACCATTCTTTACGGTCCCATTGCAGTCATTTATGGTGCATAGCTCTTTGCGCTTTTGACGCCGAAACAAACTAGTTTGATACATGTTTTCTTTAGATGTGATTGGCTAATAGACAGGGGGCTTGACTATAAAGCTGGCCCCAAGCATCATTCCGACACTATTTTCTATCTCATATGCTCGGCGTCTTGGATATTGTATTATATGAATCGGTTCTGAATTATGTCTTGGGTCAATAGTTGGGTTGCCTAGCTCCTGTGTTTACCCTCTTACGTTTCGCATGTTCGGCTAGGATGGTAAAGGGAGAACCACTACGATTGTACTTCCAATTTTCCTCGTGAAGTACCTCAGTGGAGAAAGCCAAAAATTGACTGTCATAATAAGCGAGAACTAGTCGGCGATCCGATGACAAGTGTTAAACTAAAAATTGATGGAGGTTATGTCGTGTTATACGAAGGGTTTGTCTTCACGCAAACCAAGTGATAATGGTCTCTACCTCGGTCGTCTGAATATCCCAAAAAACCAGGGGCTAGTCACTAGCCCCCGAAGTCAAGCTCCTATGGTTAAGTGTAAGCACTAAAGCTGCATAGTCCGATTGCCTTGTTTCCCTTACACACTACCGTCTCCGGGCACCGAGATGCCGGCTAAGGGATATAGTGTTAAGGAAGAACACACCCCTTGTAGCATCTACAAGGGGCCTGAAGTCGACGACTGGTAACTTTCAGTATAAAACGAGCGCACAGGAGTCAAAATAACCAAACAAAGCATGATATACCATGCAAAACACCTGCATCATAAAGCACAAAAGTTTAAATGTCATCGGATACATGATAGTACGCTCATTCATAGATTACACCTTTTGGTCACTGGGCCTCTATCGCCTGAGCACCATCCATTACAATGGGAAAATACTGCTCGGGGCGCCTATGCTCCCTCCTGGGAGGCGGGGGTCCGGTGGCCATCTCGGCTGGCTTGATCTTCGGCCAGTGCACCATGGTCTTCGTGAAGGCCATCCGAACTCCGTCGATGCATATGAAGCACTTCAAGACGTCAATCCGGAGCAGGGTGTCACATAGCTTCTGCATTAAGCCGAAGTAGCTCCTCGGCAGTGGCTCTAAAGGCCATAACCTAACGCGGAGGTCCTTCATGGCCGGCTCCGCCATCCGATGCAACTCCATCAACTGCTTCATCTGGTTGTTAAGGATGAGAGGGTGCTCGGGCGCCTGGAACTGCACCCAAAACAACCTATGCTCGGCATTGCCCTCCTGGGACGCAAAGTGCCTTGCCGCATTTGCCATACTCCTCAGAAGATCCACAATAGTGCCCGGGGAACGACATACTCGTGTGAGCAAAGCAAATCTGTTACCACCAAAGACAATTTGCAGTAAGTACGACTTACCATCTTCAATAAGCCTGACTTGGTGGAGTTCTTCTCGGGTGCCTCGTGCCTCCGACCTCGCCTCCTGGATCGCCGACCTCACTGAGGATAGCTTGGTGGCCTGATCCTTGCCTTTTTGCCCGAGGTCCTCACATTTTGTGATGGCATCCTTGAGCTCCTGCTGCACCTCGACCGCTCTGGCCTCATGCTTCTCACTGTCGGTCTTCACCATCGTCAGGTCGGCAGTCGCTCATTCGGCTGCCACCTTCTGTTACACGGCCTCTCGCTTCGCCTTCTTCAGTTCGGCCTTGAGGTTCTCGACCTCCACGGCGACAGTTGCAGTCATAATAAGCACCCCTCCATTAAGGATAAACCCAAATACCTCCCTTGGTGAGGAAAACCACGATATTAAACAGTCCAGTCCGGACTTACCTTGCGCTTGGTTGAACTACTTATTGATAAGGTCAAGCTCCTCATCGGAGCTCTTGAGCTTCCGACTCACCTCGGCCAGCTACATAGCGTTGGTGCATGCCACCGAAGACGAGGCATGCACAACATCTTATGGACGTCAGACTCCCAATTTACCAATTTTAGATCCTCCGTCGGGTTTTTTCAATCCTGCCAAGAGTCTCGGGGGCTATGATTTACTTTTTGCTATCATAGGTGTTTCTGAAAAATTCAACCCCGCATGAGTTTTTCAAACTCACTCAGGGCTTGGGGGTTACTATATATGAGGGTTGCATGACCTTACATAATAAATTCTCTTTGCAACAGGGTATTACATGGTTTACCTTGAAGACCATCAAGAGGCCGCCGAAAGCCTCCTTCAGTCCGCTGTCAATGGATCGAATGCTTTGTAAAACCGCGCCCATTAGGGCGCGGTGTTCTTTGACGATGGAGGAGGTAATCAAAGCCTCCTCCATCAAGGCCAGCCACCCAGTTTCGGCCCGCTCTGCTATGTGTGGCACTGGTGGAGGCCGGAATGGACAACTCGGGGACTGTCTTTGGAGAGAGCTCGGGCAGACCGAGCTCTCCCTATTTGCTCGCCAGAAGGGACCCCCATGTTGGTCTTCGGTGACCGAGGTATTGACGTCAGCCATGATGTCATCACCCCCGCCCCAGTATTCGGTCCGGGAGGGGTCTTCCGGGACAGCACCTTCCCGCCTCCTCGATGACCGGAGGAGGTGTAGTGCGCGACGCGGTCCCACTCTCCGCTAGCTCGGCCGATGGAGAGTCCCCCTCTGAGACTCGATCGATGGGGAGGTCATGCGGCGGGCTATGATATGAAAAGCATGCATATGTTTAGTAAGGAACCTTAATATGGATGCACGAGAGAGTCTTCGTATTTATACCTTTGGGCTGGGGGCTTGACCCTGGGGTTCCTTTGGGGAACCTCCTCGAAAGCCTCAAACTCCTCGGCGGAGTCCAAGTTGTCATCGGATAGGGCCACCTTGGCCTTGCATTGCCTCTTCGGGGTAGGAGGAGGCTGATCCTCCTCGACGTCATCTGACACTGCCCTCTTCCTTTTTCGGGAGGAGTCGCTCTCCTCCCCATCCTCTCCTTGCTCTGCATCATGAGCGGAGGGGGCTTGGGTTTCCCCAGACTTGGTGTCTGGGGGTCCTCTAGCGCGAAGGCCTTCTCGGGCCTCCCTCCTCTCGCCTTTCTTCTTCTCCTTCTTCTCCGGCGCCTTATACGGCGCCACGGCCAACATTTCAGTTAGCAAGGCCATCCCGGGGCCCTCTGGCAGCGAGGCTATCTATCTGCACGGCTTTCTTTGGCCAGCTCTGTGCGAGGAAGAAGGAAGGGATAAGTACTTTGTCAAAAAGGAGTGGGCGAATACAATGATATAACTTGTCGTATCTCGCGAGGGGGGTGGCGGCATCAAGACCAATATCCTCCGTCTTGGTAGGCCACTCCTTATGCAGCTTGAAAAGCACCTTCAACAGTTTATCGTGGGAGGTGTGATAGAAGATAAGCATGGTGTCAGGGTCTTCGGGCTTGTAGGACCACACGGGGACAGCCCGGTCCTGGCAGGGCAGGAGTCGCCGACGAAGCATGTGAATAACGTTTGGTAATTTGACCTTCTTCTCCATCATCTTGGATATCTGGCTTTGGAGCACCTCCACCTCTGTGGTCGACCCCTAGTCATGGCCTTTTCTGGTCCAGGAGACCAGCCTTGTGGGAGGGGTATCTGAAAGAAAGGATCTCTACCCAAGCCGTGCCTCGCGGTTCCATAATGTAAAACCACTCTTTCTGCCAGATGTTGACGGTCGGTCCCTGTGAAAGTGTCGTCCGACCATGCCACTCGGGGGAGTTTGCCGACGCCCCCCCCCCTAGTCTGCTTGTTGGCTGTCGACGATCTTGGGCTTGATGTTGAAGACGAGCCACAAGTCGAAGTGTGGCCGGACCCGCAGAAAGGCCTCACAGATGACGATGAAGGCTGAGATGTGCAAGAAGGAGTTCGGGGTGAGATCATGAAAATCCAGCCCGTAGAAGAACATCAACCCCCTAAAAAGGGGTGGAGACAGAAACCTAGTCCCCATATGAAGTGGGGGAGGAATACCACTCTCTTGCCTAGCCTTGGTGCACCTGGCCCTCTTCTGGGACACGATGGGCGGCGTTAGCCGACAAGTAGCCGGCGATCTTCAGCTCCAAGATGGTGACTTCGGTGACACTGGAGGCCTCTCACTTGCCCTTGGAGCCCGATCCGTCCATGGCTGGTCGAGGGGATGGTCAGAAGGGTCTCTGGAAAGACAGATGGATCTGGGCGTTGGACCTCAGAGGTTGGTAGGCGATGGGAAGGGGGGAAATGACAGCGTGTGGTGAAAATGGTGGTTGTTCCCTTTGTATATGTTGTCGTAATACCAAGAGCCCTTTGACTGCATCGCAGACCTCGCATCTTCCCGATATAATCATGTCATTGTGCGCGAGTGGGATAAAGCAAATCATTGATCATATCCCTTGAAAACAGGAAACGATCTCCGTATTGATGGGACGTGGTAGTGGGAAAACTATTTCGAACCGTAAATCAAGTTTTCACAACTGGTTAGTAATTGTGGTCGGCTGTGACCTTTCGCCAAAAGTTGTCAGTTGATACATTTGCAACGTATCTATAATTTTTGATTGTTCTGTGCTATTATATTATCTATTTTGGATGTTTAATGGGCTTTAATATGCTCTTTTATATTATTTTTGGAACTAACCTATTAACCGGAGGCCCAGTGCCAGTTTCTGTTTTTTGCCTATTTTAGTGTTTTGTAGAAAAGGAATATCAAACGGAGTCCAAACGGAATGAAACCTTCACGAGGATTTTTCTTGGACCGAAAGCAATCCACAAGACTTGGAGTTGAAGTCTAGGACTACGAGGAGGCCACGAGGCAGGAGGGTGCGCCCGGGGGGTAGGTGCACCCCCCACCCTCGTGGGCCCCTCGTAGCTCCACCGACGTACTTCTTTCGCCTATATATACTCTTATACCCTAGAAACATCAAGGGGAGCAATGAAACCACTTTTCCACCGCCGCAACCTTCTATACCCGTGAGATCCCATCTTGGGGCCTTTTCCGGCGATCTGCCGGAGGGGGAATCGATCAGGTGGGCTTCTACATCAACACCATTGCCTCTTCAATGAAGCGTGAGTAGTTTAGCACAGACCTTCGGGTCCATAGTTATTAGCTAGATGGCTTCTTCTCTCTCTTTGATTCTGAATACAAAGTTCTCCTCGATGTTCTTGCAGATCTATTCGATGTAATACTCTTTTGCGGTGTGTTTCCCGAGATCCGATGAATTGTGGATTTATGAACTTTATTATCTATGAATATTATTTGATTCTTCTCTGAATTCTTATATGCATGATTTGATATCTTTTCAAGTCTCTTCAAATTATCGGTTTAGTTTGGCCTGCTAGATTGATCTTTCTTGCAATGGGAGAAGTGGTTAGCTTTGGGTTCAATCTTGCAGTGTCCTTTCCCAGTGACAGTAGGGGCAGCAAGGCATGTATTGTATTGTTGCCATCGAGGATAAAAAGATGGGGTTTATATCATATTGCTTGAGTTTATCCCTCTACATCATGTCATCTTGCTTAATGCGTTACTCCGTTCTTATGAACTTAATACTCTATATGCATGCTGGATAGCGGTCGATGTGTGGAGTAATAGCAGAAGATGCAGAATCATTTTGGTCTACTTGACACGGACGTGATGCCTATGTTCATGATCATTGCCTTAGATGTCATCATAATTATGCGCTTTTCTATCAATTGCTCGGCAGTAATTTTTTCACCCACCGTAATACATGCTATCTTGAGAGAAGACACTAGTGAAACCTATGGCCCTCGGGTCTCTTTTCTATTATATTACATCTCTTTTATTTACATCGCATCTCGTTTACTATTTTGCAATCTTTACTTTCCAATCTATACAACAAAAATACCAAAAATATTGGCTTTACTATCTCTATTAGATCTCACTTTTGCGAGTGACCGTGAAGGGATTAACAACCCCTTCATCGCGTTGGTTGCAAGGTTCTTGATTGTTTGTGAAGGTACTAGGTGACTTGTGTGTCGTCTCCTACTGGATTGATCTCAAAACTGAGGGAAATACTTACGCTACTTTGCTGCATCACCCTTTCCTCTTCAAGGGAAAACCAATGCATGCTCAAGAGGTAGCAAGAAGGATGTCTAGTACCGTTGCCGGGGAGATCTACGCCAAGTCAAGACATACCAAGTACCCATAGTAAACTCTTCTCCCTCGCATTACATTATTTGTCATTCGCCTCTCATTTTCCTCTCCCCCACTTCTAAAACGATTTTCGAAAACCTTTGCCTTTTCTTCGCCCCTCTTCCATTTGTCTCTTTTCGCTTGCTTCTTGTGTGCTTGTGTGTTGGATTGATTGTTTGTCACGATGTCTCAAGATAATACTGAATTGTGTGACTTTTCCAATACCAACAACAGTGATTTTATTAGCACTCCGATTGCTCCTACTACCGATGCTGAATCTTGTGAAATTAATACTGCTTTGTTGAATCTTGTTATGAAAGATCAATTTTCTAGCCTTCCTAGTGAAAACCCATCTAAACAACTTCGTTGATATGTGTGATATGCAAAAGAAGAAAGATGTGGATAATGATATTATTAAATTGAAGCTATTTCCGTTTTCACTTAGGGATCGTGCTAAAACTTGGTTCTCTTCTTTGCCTAAAAATAGTATTGATTCATGGAATAAGTGCAAAGATGCTTTTATCTCTAAGTATTTTCCTCCTGCTAAGATCATCTCTCTTAGGAACGATATTATGAATTTTAAGCAACTTGATCATGAGCATGTTGCACAAGCTTGGGAGAGGATGAAATTAATGATACGTAATTGCCCTACACATGGTTTGAATTTGTGGATGATTATACAAAAAAATTATGCCGGACTGGATTTTGCTTCTAGAAATCTTTTAAATTCGGCCGCATGAGGCACTTTTATGGAAATCGCTTTAGGAGAATCTACTAAACTCCTAGACAATATTATGGTTAATTATTCTCAATGGCACACCGAAAGATCCACTAGTAAAAAAGTTTATGCAATTGAAGAAATTAATGTTTTGAGTGGAAAGATGGATGAACTTATGAAATTGTTTGCTAATAAAAGTGTTTCTTCTGATCCTAATGATATGCCTTTGTCCACTTTGGTTGAGAATAATAATGAATCTATGGATGAATTTTGTTGGTAGGAACAATTTTGGTAACAACGTGTATAGAGGAAATTTTAATCCTAGGTCGTTTCCTAGTAATTCCTATAATAATTATGGTAATTCCTACAACAACTCTTATGGAAGTTTTAATATGATGCCCTCTGATTTTGATAATAGTGTTAAAGAATTTATGAGTTCGCAAAAGAATTTCAATGCTTTGATTGAAGAAAAATTGCTTAAGATTGATGAGTTGGCTAGAAACATGGATAGAATTTCTCTTGATGTTGATTCTTTGAAACTTAGATCTATTCCACCTAAGCATGATATCCATGAGTTTCTCAAATCTATGAGAATTTCCATTGATGAGTGCAAAGAAAGAACCGCTAGGATGCATGCTAAAAAAGATTGCTTTATGAAAGCGTGTTCTTCTAGTTTTCATGATAATAATGATGAAGATCTAAAAGTAATCGATGTCACTCCTATTAAATCTTTGTTTTCCAATATGAATCTTGATAAAGATGGGACTGGAGATGAGTCAACTTCATTTAAAAGGCGTCCCAATGATTCGGAGTTTTTAGATCTAGATGCAAAAATTGATAAAAGTGGGTTGAAGAAGTCAAAACTTTAAGTAGCAATGAACTCACTATTTTGGATTTCAAGGGATTTAATTATGATAATTGATCTTTAATAGATTGTATTTCCTTGTTGCAATCCGTGTTAAATTCTCCTTCTGCTTATAATCAAAATAAAGCTTTTACTAAACATATCGTTGATGCTTTGATGCAATCTTATGAAGAAAAGCTTGAACTAGAAGTTTCTATCCCTAGAAAAATTTATGATGAGTAGGAACCTACTATTAAAATTAATATTAAAGATTATGAATGCTATGCTTTGTGTGATTTGGTTGCTAGTGTTCCACGATTCCAAAAACTTTATGTGATGTGCTAGGTTTCCGTGAATTTGATGACTGTATTTGCATCTTGCGGATTCCACCATTAAGAAACCTATGGGAAGAATTAATGATGTTCTTATTGTTGCAAATACGAATTATGTGCCTGTAGATTTCATTGTTCTTGATATAGACTACAATCCCACATGTCCTATTATTCTTGGCAGGCCTTTCCTTAGAACGATTGGTGCAATTATTGACATGAAAGAAGGAAACATTAGATTCCAATTTCCGTTAAGGAAAGGCATGGAACACTTTCCTAGGAAGAAAATTAAATTGCCTTATGAATCTATTATGAGAGCCACTTATGGATTGCATGTCAAAGATGGCAATACCTAGATCTATTTCTTGTTTTTTGCCTAGCTAGGGGCGTTAAACGATAGCGCTTGTTGGGAGGCAACCCAATTTTACTTTTGTTATTTACCTTTTGTTCCTGTTTAGTAATAAATAATTCATCTAGCTTCTGGTTAGATGTGGTTTTATATTTTAATTAGTTTTTGTGTCAAGTAGAACCTTTGGGAAGACTTGGGTGAAGTCTTTGCGATCTTGCTGTAAAAAACAGAAACTTTTGCACTCACGAGAATAGTTGTCATTTTCTACTGGAAAGTGATATTAGGTTGATTATTTTTGCATATGATTAATCAACAAATTCCTCACGTCCAGCAGTTTATTTCCGAATTTTTAGAGCTACAGAAGTATTTGAAAGTTACAGATTGCTACAGACTGTTCTGTTTTTGACAGATTCTGTTTTTCGTGTGTTGTTTTCTTATTTTGATGAATCTATGAGTAGTATCGGGGGGTATGAACCATACAGAAGTTGGAATACAGTAGGTTTAACACAAATATAAATAAATAATTATTTCATTACAGTACCTTAAAGTGATGGTTTATTTTCTTATACTAACGGAGCTCATGAGATTTTCTGTTGAAGTTTTGTGTTGTGAAGTTTTCAAGTTTTGGATAAAGATTTGATGGATTTTGGAATAAGGAGTGGCAAGATCCTAAGCTTGGGGATGCCCAAGGCACCCCAAGATAATTCAAGGACAACCAAAAGCCTAAGCTTAGGGATGCCCCGGAAGGCATCCCCTTTTTCATCTTCGTCTATCAGTAACTTTACTTGAGGCTATATTTTTATTCACCACATGATATGTGTTTTGCTTGGAGCGTCTTGTATGATTTGAGTCTTTGATTTTTAGTTTAACACAATTATCCTTGTTGTACACACATTTTGGGAGAGACACACATGAATCGGAATTTATTAGAATACTCTATGCGCTTCACTTATATCTTTTGAGATAGACAATTTCGCTCTAGTGCTTCGCTTATATCTTTTAGAGCACGGTGGTGGTTTTATTTTATAGAAATTATTGATCTCTCATTCTTCACTTATATTATTTTGAGAGTCTTTTAGAACAGCATGGTAATTTTCTTTGGTTATAAAACTACTCTTAATATGATGGGCATCCAAGATGGATATAATAAAAACTTTCATATAAAGTGCATTGAATACTATGAGAAGTTTGATGCTTTATGATTGTTTTGAGATATGAGGATGGTGATATTAGAGACATGTGTCACGCCCAATATGCGACCCTATCCAAAAGGAACTCGAAGGTCCCACCAAGGATAGACCCGCATATTGAAACGCTTTTGCAAGGTGGGTATCATTACATCAACATTACATAATAGATGGGGATACATACAAGAGGCATACAATGCCACACGAATACAACATCACAATACATCAGAGCATCATCCTACTATGGATGAAACACAAACAGAAACTCAAACGACATCCACCCTGCTAACCCAGGCTGCCGACCTGGAACCTATCCCTGATCGAAGAAGAAGCAGAAGAAGAACTCAATGCAAGCAAGCATCGCTCTCGCATCATGATCATCGCGCAACCTGTACCTGCAATTGTTGTTGTAGTAATCTGTGAGCCACGAGGACTCAGCAATCCCATTACCATGGGTATCAAGACTAGCAAAGCTTAATAGGAAATGAAGGAGTAAAGTGGTGAGGCTGCAGCAGCGACTAAGCATATATGGTGGCTAACATACGCAAATAAGAGCGAGAAGAGAGCAAAAGGAACGGTCGTGAAGCTAGCAATGATCAAGAAGTGATCCTGAACTCCTACTTACGTCAAACATAACACAGAAACCGTGTTCACTTCCCGGACTCCGCCGAGAAGAGACCATCACGGCTACACACGCGGTTGATGCGTTTTAGTTCGGATCTGGTGTCAAGTTATCTACAACCGGACATTAACAAATTCTCATCTGCCTATAACCGCAGGCACGGCTTTTGAAAGATTATACCCTGCAGGGGTGTCCCAACTTAGCCCATGACAAGCTCTCGCGATCAACGAAGGAATAGACCTTCTCCCAGGAAGACCCGATCAGACTCGGAATCCCGGTTTACAAGACATTTCGACAATGGTAAAACCAGACCAGCAAAGCCGCCCGATGTGCCGACAATCCCGATAGGAGTTGCACATATCTCGTTCTCAGGGCAACACCGGATGAGACATCCTACGAGTAAAACCAAACCTCGATTTTCCCCGAGGGGGCCCCGCAGTCTACTCGGTTCGGACCAACACTTAGACAAGCACTGGCCTGGGGGGGATAAAATAAAGATGACCCTCGGGTTGGCCGATCCAAGGGAAAGGATAGGTGGTGGTGAGGCAAATGGTAAAACCAAGGTTGGGCCTTGCTAGAGGAGTTTTATTCAAAGCGAACTATCAAGGGGGTCCCATAAATCACCCAACCGCGTAAGGAACGCAAAATCAGGGAACATAACACCGGTATGACAGAAACTAGGGCGGCAAGAGTGGAACAAAACACTAGGCAAAAGGCCGAGTCTTCCACCCTTTACCAAGTATATAGATGCATTAATAATATAAGAGATATTGTGATATCCCAACCAAAATCCTGTCCACCATGGAGCAATCTTCAACTTCACCTGCAACTAGCAACGCTATAAGAGGGGCTGAGCAAAAGCGGTAACATCGCCAAGCAATGGTTTGCATAGGAAAGGTGTCAAAGGTTAGAGGTTCATGGCTATATGGGAGGCTTGATAAACAGGTAATAGGTAGCGCAGCATAGCGATAGAATGAAGCAACTGGCATAGCAATGATAGTAGTGAGATCCAGGGTAGCGGTCATCTTGCCTGAAATCCTGCAAGGAAGAAGAAGGAGTCCATGAAGAAGACGAACGAATGAAGCCGAACCAAGCATAGACGAACGAATCCTCACGATCGCAACGAAACAGGAACTATCGAAAAGAAGCACACAACATAGTAAACACACCACACATGAACAAGACATGATGCACAACAAGCATGTTGCATGACAAAGCTATATGGAGCTACTCATGGCAAGAGATGATGCAAACAAGAGCAACACATCAAGGCAAGTTTAAATGAGGCCGGGAACAACATATAACAATTCCGGTAAGTCCTCATATGCATATTTCAAAATTTGTCCAGATCTGAATAAACCTTATGTTCAAGTTGTTAAACAGCAAGTTAAGATGCATAAAGATGATCTACACGAGATTCTAGTCAAGTTACATATAAAGTTCATTTAGTTCGGAGCTACGGCATAGAAGATATGAGCAACACAAGTTAAACATGGCATTTATGCAAAATGCACTCAAACATCAAGAAAACACCTCAAAACATGGATGCAACATGATAATATGAAACTACATGCAAAATCAAGCAAGTTTCATATAGAGCACACTCAAAACGGAGCAACGTTTCAACACACACACTATACAAGTTATAGCAACAATCTGTCCAAAACAGCAACTAGGCATATTGCAAGCATCAAAACAACAAACTACAGTACCAAAACATAATAACAAAAGGCATGGGCATGATGTACAGGTAAAGCACGACAAAACATGAACACTGAGCTATCTCCAAAAATCACTAGAACATGCTCAAACACACATGGTAAGATTGCAAGTTATAACAATTTCAGACTTTGCAGAAAATAACATCACGATGCAATGTTTAGAGCTATCAAACAACATATTACAGGAACTTATCATGGCAAACAAAGGCATGGCATGAATCTACTAAATGCATAGATCAAAAGTCCTTACTGATCATAAGCCAAAAAGGATCAGAAAATATGATGGCACCCACGTAAACATAGCAAGTTATATTACAGATTCAAACATGGCACAAACATAATTATGAAGGCATGTAGATGAGCTTGTGCAACTCACTATAGAGCAATACATAGCATTGCAAGGCACCCAACAGTAAGAAGACATATTTGTGAAGCGAAGCATGGCAAGAGAAAGGTCATAGGGTGCATGGATCACTAGCAAAACACATGGGAATAAGTAAACTTAATGTTAACAGGCTGACAGCAACATTTTCAAGCAACTTTGGAGCAAGATATGAACAAGCTACAGCAAGCTATAAATGCTACCAGGGGCATGGATGGATAGAGGATGACATGTAGATCAAAACATGTTTATAGAACATCTCCAGATTATGCAGAGAATGATTAGTAGCAACATGTTTATATAGCATCACGAAATAACAGATTCAGCCTAGCAAAACAGCAACATCATGTACCCTACTTAACAAGCTCGATTCACTCACCACAAGTCATTGCATGACAATATAAGCATAGCATCATCAAGAAGACATGTTTGTGAAACAAACCAAGGCAAGAACAAGTCCATAGCATGCAAGGATCAACTATAGCAAGCTTGGCCAAATTGAATAACAAGTAAACAATCTGCCAGGAAACATTTTGAAGCAAAAGTAGAGCACGAAAATGACATTCTAGACTACTCCATAATTACAACCAAGGGCATGAATGGATAGACAATAACCACATATTCAAAACACCCTTACTGAAGTACCTCAAAATATGCATGGATCTCTCTGTAGCATCAAGTTTACATGGCATCAAAATTACAGCAGAACAAGGACTAAAATCAGCAATATCACGAAGCCTAGTTTGCATGCTTGTGCTAGTCACCACATTGATCACAAAAATATATGGTAAGCACCTATGTAAATAAGACATGGCATAGTTCAAAACACATGTAGACATCAACCTCATAGGATGCACACATCAATCAAGGCAAAAATGACAAATGAGCTCGTTCTGTTAACAGACAGCATAAAACATTATGAAGCACTCTTACCACGATGATTCAGGCATCAAGATGACCTCAAATGAATATGATGCAATGTAATGAAATGATGTACTCGTTGAGACGAACAATTTGACATATTACACGCACAAAATGGAGCTACGGATGCAGAGATACGGCATGACGAACATGGCATGATAATTACTGAAATATACGGGACAGTCAAAATTTAGACCTCGAGGGGGGCGGCTGGACATGTCCGGTCCGATCCGGACGTGTCCGGCGACGGAGAGGAGCGGGGCTAGGGTTTCGGGGGATTTTCATCCGCGAATTTCGGGGGAGGGGCTAGTTTTATAGGTAGAGGGAGCTAGGAGAGTCCAAATGAGGAGCGGTTTTCGGCCACGCGATCGTGATCGAACGACCAAGAGCATGGAGGGGAGTTAGGTGGGTTTTGGGCCAGTTTTGGAGGGGTGTTGGGCTGCAAAGAGAGAGGGGCTTTTATGGTTACCCGGTTAACCGTTGGAGTACCAAACGAACTCCAAATGGCACGAAACTTGATAGGCGGTCTACCGGTGCTATACCAAGGCCGCTTGGCAAGACTCGGTCCATTCCGAGAACATTTAGCACCCACTCACAATGAGAGACAAAAGGGGAACGCCGGAGGGCATAGGAGCGCCGGATTGCGAAACGGACAACGGGGAAAATGCTCGGATGCAAGAAACGAACATGTATGCAAAATGAAATGCACATGATGACATGATAAAATGCAACACGCAAGCAAATGACATGGCAACAATGACGAATAACTGGCAGACACCTGGCGCAACGAATCCGGGGCGTTACAACATGCTAGTTGATTAGTTGTGAATTTGAGTAATACTTGTGTTAAAGTTTGTGATTCCCGTAGCATGCACGTATGGTGAACCGTTATGTGATGAAGTTGGAGCATGATTTATTTATTGATTGCCTTCCTTATGTGTGGAGGTCGGGATCGCGCGATGGTTAACTCCTACCGACCCTTCCCCTAGGAGCATGCGTGTAGTACTTTGTTTTGATTACTTATAGATTTTTGCAACAAGTATGTGAGTTCTTTATGACTAATGTTGAGTCCATGGATTATACGCACTCTCACCCTTCATCATTGCTAGCCTCTCTAGTACCGCGCAACTCTCGTCGGTACCATACACCCACCATATACCTTCCTCAAAACAGCCACCATATCTACCTATTATGGCATTTCCATAACCATTCCGGGATATATTGCCATGCAACTTTCCACCATTCCGTTTATTATGACACGCTCCATCATTGTCATATTGCTAGCATGATCATGTAGTTGACATCGTATTTATGGCAAAGCCACCGTTCATAATTTTTTCATACATGTCACTCTTTAATCATCGCACATCCCTGTACACCGCCGGAGGCATCCACATAGAGTCATATTTTGTTCTAAGTATTGAGTTGTAATTCTTGAGTTGTAAGTAAATAAAAGTGTGATGATCTTCATTATTAGAGCATTGTCCCATGTGAGGAAAGGATGATGGAGACTATGATTCCCCCACAAGTCGGGATAAGACTTCGAACTAAAAAAAAGAGGCCATAAAAAGGAGAAAAGGACCAAATAAAACAAAATGATAGAAAAAGAGAGAAGGGACAGTGCTACTATCCTTTTACCACACTTGTGCTTCAAAGTAGCACCATGGTCTTCATGATAGAGAGTCTCATATGTTGTCACTTTCATATACTAGTGGAAATTTTTCATTATAGAACATGGCTTGTATATTCCAATGATGGGCTTCCTCAAAAGTGCCCTAGGTCTTCATGAGCAAGCAAGTTGGACGTACACCCACTTAGTTTCTTTTGGTTGAGCTTTCATAAACTTATAGCTCTAGTGCATCTGTTGCATGGCAATCCCTACTCACTCAAATTGATATCTATTGATGGGCATCTCCATAGCCCGTTGATGCGCCTAGTTGATGTGAGACTATCTTCTCTTTTTGTCTTCTCCACAACCACCATTCTATTCCACCTATAGTGTTATGTCCATGGCTCACGCTCATGTATTACGTGAAGATTGAAAAAGTTTGAAAATACTAAAGTATGAAACAATTGCTTGGCTGAAACTGGGGTTGTGCATGATTAAAAACTTTGTGTGATGAAGATAGAGCATAGCCATACTATATGATTTTGTAGGGATAACTTTCATTGGCCATGTTATTTTGAGAAGACAAAATTACTTTGTTAGTGTGCTTGAAGTATTATTGTTTTTATGTCAATATTAAACTTTTGTCTTGAATCTTTCCGGTCTGAACATTCATGCCACACTAAAGACAATTACATTGAGAAATATGCTAGGTAGCATTCCACATCAAAAATTCTGATTTTATCATTTACCTACTCGCGGACGAGCGGGAATTAAGCTTGGGGATGCTTGATACGTCTCCAGTGTATCTATAATTTATGATTGTTCCATCCTATTATATTATCTGTTTTGGATGTTTAATGGGCTTTAATATGCTCTTTTATATTATTTTTCGGACTAACCTATTAACCGGAGTCCCAGTGCCAGTTTCTGTTTTTTTGCCTATTTTAGTGTTTTGCAGAAAAGGAATATCAAACGGAGTCCAAACGGAATGGAACCTTCGCGAGGATTTTTCTTGGACCGAAAGCAATCCAGAAGACTTGGAGTTGAAGTCTGGGACTCTACGAGGAGGCCACGAGGCAGGAGGGCGTGCCCAGGGAATAGGCGTGCCCCCACCCTCGTGGGCCCCTCATAGCTCCACCGACGTGCTTCTTTCGCCTATATATACTCTTATACCCTAGAAACATCAGGGGGAGCCATGAAACCACTTTTCCACCGCCGCAACCTTCTATACCGGTGAGATCCCATCTTGGGGCCTTTTCCGGCGATCTACCGGAGGGGGAATCGATCATGGAGGGTTTCTACATCAACACCATTGCCTCTCCAATGAAGCGTGAGTAGTTTACCACAGACCTTCGGGTCCATAGTTATTAGCTAGATGGCTTGTTCTCTCTCTTTGATTCTCAATACAAAGTTCTCCTCGATGTTCTTGGAGATCTATTTGATGTAATACTCTTTTGTGGTGTGTTTGCCGAAATCCGATGGATTATGGATTTATGAACTTGATTATCTATGAATATTATTTGATTCTTCTCTGAATTCTTATATGCATGATTTGATATCTTTGCAAGTCTCTTCGAATTATCGGTTTAGTTTGGCCTACTAGATTGATCTTTCTTGCAATTGGAGAAGTGCTTAGCTTTGGGTTCAATCTTGAAGTGTCCTTTCCCAATGACAGTAGGGGCAGCAAGGCACGTATTGTATTGTTGCCATCGAGGATAAAAAGATGGGCTTTATATCATATTTTTTGAGTTTATCCCTCTACATCATGTCATCTTGCTTAATGCGTTACTCCGTTCTGATGAACTTAATACTCTAGATGCATGCTGGATAGCGGTCAATGTGTGGAGTAATAGTAGTAGATGCAGAATCATTTTGGTCTACTTGACACGGATGTGATGCCTATGTTCATGATCATTGCCTTAGATGTTATCATAATTATGCGCTTTTCTATCAATTGCTCGGTAGTAATTTGTTCACCCAGCATAATACATGCTATCTTGAGTGAAGCCACTAGTGAAACCTATGGCCCCCGGGTCTCTTTTCTATTATATTACATCTCTTTTATTTACATCGCATCTCGTTTACTATTTTGCAATGTTTACTTTCCAATCTATACAAAAAAAATACCAAAAATATTTACTTTACTATCTCTATTAGATCTTACTTTTGCGAGTTACCGTGAAGGGATTGACAACCCCTTTATCGCGTTGGTTGCAAGGTTCTTGATTGTTTGTGCGGGTACTAGGTGACTTGTGTGTCGTCTCCTACTGGATTGATACCTTGGTTCTCAAAACTGAGGGAAATACTTACGCTACTTTGCTGCATCACCCTTTCCTCTTGAAGGGAAATACCATGAAAGGATGGAACTGGTCCACAAAGCCGATGACTCCCGCGCATGCCTCGACTCCGAAGACTAGTTCAGGGGCTACTGAGGGAATCCTGGATTGAGGGGTCGTCGGACTGCCGGTATACCTCTCTTGGGCCGGACAGGTGGGCTGCTCTGTGATTATTATTGGAAGGCCGAGCTATAAGGCGATTTCTTGTTCAGGAAGGAGACCTGCGAAGCCTTGCTGTGTCCTCCAAGTCAAGATGGCAGAATCGACATGTTTATTCTCTGATGGCAACCGACCATGTGTAACCCTAGGTATCCTTGGTGTCTATATAAACCAGAGGGTTTAGTTCGTAGAGCTAGAAGAACCATCATCCTACTCATCTAGGGTTTAGTTCATCCGATCTCGTGGTAGATCAACTATGTAACCATCATACACACATCAATATAATCAAGCAGGACTTAGGGTTTTACCTCTTCGAGAGGGCCCGAACCTGGGTAAATAATGTCCCTGTGTTTCCCGTTCCTCATTGATCAAAGATCTACAGCTCGGGACCCCCTAAATGAGATCCGCCGGTTTTGACACTGACATCGGCCGCTTAAGATCAGTCTTCGACACAAACGGGCGACGCGAAGGTGGGTTCCGAGCAAACATGCGGCCTCCTTTAGCTATTTTTAGCTATTGCTATGGAGATTATTATCATGGGATGCTCGAGCACTTGGATGATTAGAAACGACAAGATCTTCGAAGGGCAGCACCACATTTGGACACATGGAAGCACTTTCTCAGAGCGGGGCTACATGCAACACAGCTTAGGGCTAAGCAAGGAAAAGCAGAGCGGATCAACACCTTGGATAAATTAGAACTTGTAATTTAATTTTAATGTTTCCTAAAACTGGTACTGGGTTACCATTTCATTTAGACTTGCATTTGTATATATTTTATAATTAATGAATTAACGTTGAACAATTATTCTACGGTTTTGGCTCAAAAAAACATAGTAATTAGATAGAAACTGAAGGTATCATACATTTTCCGTTAGTAACGATAAGTATACCAAGCATGCTGACCAGGAAAAGTAAAATAAATTTGACAGAGGAAACAAACCCAACTGTACTACTGTAGTTGCAGAAATATGGATTCAGCGCCCAAGGTCTGCAGCTTTGTGGCCAGATTGTAAGGCCGTGGGATCGATTTGCAGCTGTGGGTTTGGGGCTGGTGGTGGATTGGTGATCTGGGCGGTGGTGTTTGCGTGTCGAACTGTCAACTAAACTAGGTTGTACGACATCAATATTTACATACTACTATGAGCATCCTAATTTTTTCTGATTAAGTAGCTCTCCGCATCCCAAATTTTGGGATGACGGCCTATATACATGTACTACCTCTGTATTACTACTAGTGATCTAAATGTTTTTATATTTCTTTACGGAGGAAGTAATTGAGTACTTAGACCGTGACATATCTCCGCTATTCGGCCAGTACAATACATGGCAGACATACATTTCCATCATGTTCTGGAGGTGAAGCCCAATCATCGATCCCGAATAAACTCACGATTCCACGACGCAAATAACACCAAACACGCATGTGGCTGTGGGTGGGCAGTTGGAATGACGTGCGCCATCACCACTTACATATTTTGGATCCTTCCAAACACTAGCAAGCACAACTCATTTGAAAATAAAGTTGATTTGCTAAGCTACAACGTGCATGCACCATCGTGGTCATGCAGACCGGCCTTGCAGCAGAAGATACAACTGCATATCAATGAATGTGCTGTTTGCTGTTGCTCCACATGAACCTGTTCCCGGAAGAAAATCGTTCATTCATGGATATTTATACGTGCAAATGAGGTTCCGTTGTAGTCCAAACTAAAGGGAGCACTGTTGTTAATTGAGTACATGTTCAAAGCAGGGAGAGGGGGCTTGGGAGGGAAACGCAAACAAAGGGAATAAAGATAAAAGGGCAGATACAAACAACCCAACCTTATTAAAGACATTAACTACATATAAAGCAAAGTAAGATAAAATAAAACTCACGCCAGCACCAGCTCCCTTTTACGTTGCCCCCATGTGACAGTTGCTATAAAGACGACAGTTTAGACTAGTAGTAGTAGCAGGAGAGTGGCGTTTTGGTGGCCGAGCACCGTGCAGGCCGGAATCTGCGGGCGTGCAGTAGATCGCTGCGACGCGTGCGCCGCTCTTTTTGCCATATTTATACGATAGTTGCTACGTTGAAATACACCTGTGCCGTGGGCTGCTGTGCCAGACTTGTACGTGGGCCTCTGGTGCGCCCTGGATAGGCATATCCTGTGCTTGCTGGTCTGGTTTAAAAATAGCCCATGTAGGTGAGGGGTGGCAGGTGCGATATTAATCCTGGGCCCAACTGGCGATGCAGGTGACTTAATGCCCGAAGCGGTGCTTCTTCCTACTCTGGTCAGTCGTTCATCCCCTTCCAGACCGTGGCTGTGCGGAGCGGCGTTTCGCCATGGATGGCCTCGAGTTCTTCTTTGAGGAAGCAGAATCAGGGTGAGTTCCAATCTCAATCCACTTTCCCTCGTTGAAATACTTTGATTTGGCGTTCAAGTTCTTCAATTAGTGCCTGATATTTCGACATTAATTCTTCTACGTGATGATGTTTGGATCTGAATAGATTAGAATTTCATATCTGCTACAGATTGGTTCCTAAAACTCATGCGGGTGATTTATTGGGTGGAGGAATCGATGTTGTGGAGTCTGTGGTTGCTTCGATCCATGAAGGTCGCGGGCGCTCCTCTGGTGTGATTTCTTCTGAGCCGATGGATGACAGCAGCGCCAAAGAGCAGTTCCGAGTGGTGGGCGCGAATCTCGGCTCACAAAACAACGGTGGGAGCGAAGTGGTTGGCGACTCGAACGACATGGCTTCTCAGGAAACTTCCCATGCGTCAATGGGAGATGAGGGAGATGCAGAGGGGGTGGTCGTCAACAAATCAAAGGCCTCGTGTTGGACTCGACGGTAAGAAACACACACTCATATGTTATTACTTTGCTCCTGGACCATAAACTGTACCTCCACGACATCGTTTTTTGCTGTAGGAGCAGAAACTGAAACTCCATGTAATTGCCTGTAACAAGAGAACACACATATACAGAGTTCAGCCCCGTGTAGAAACAAAAAATCCTTTTATTCTCATCTCTTTGAAAGCATTCTTGCTTGACCCGGAACATAATTCTTGCATTCGGTTTTGGTTAAGCTAGATGATATTCTACTGATTCTGTAACAACTGATAGACATTCTTTTATCAGGAAAATCACTGTTAGAATCGGTCTGTACAAGTAAGTAGTATATTTAACAACGTTTTTCCGCGGGGGGTGCAGTGTTAGGATTGGCAACGCGCCAGAAGAGAGGGATGCCAACCCAAGCAGAGTCCCTGCCCTCGAGGCTTCAATGAGAGCTTATGCAGACAACAAGGTTGGCACGGTTGTTAACCCGGCAATCGGAACTAGCTTTGACACGGTTGAAGAAGCGTATGAGTTTTACAACCTATATTCCTGGGAGACATGGTTTGGCGTTCGGTATGCCAAAAGCAGGTTGAACGTCCATCGGAAAAAGTGCATGCAGGAGTTTGTATGCGCGTGTGCGGTATGATGATTCATTAATTCAGACAAGCACTAAAAAGTTTCCCCGCCACTGCTCTTTCAAATTTTTACGATCCCATAATACATCAAAAACATGTGCAGGGCAAGCCATTGCAATCGAACAGCCGCTCGACGAGGTGTGGATGCCCTGCGTTGATGCGGGTGCTTAGATCAGATGATAAAGGGTGGTACATATGCGAACACAAAGCAGAGCACAACCATTCTGTATCGGTTAACTGTATGGAGAAGCTGCACTGGAAATCACACAGGCACATAGATAGATACACTAGAGACTTGGTGAAACAGCTAAGAGAAAACAATATAAGCCTGAGCAAGGTTTATAGTGTGGTTGGCAGTTTTTTTGGATCTGTGAAGGAGGTGCCATTCACAAAGAGATCTCTCAAAACTCTTTGTGGAAAACTGAATAGAGAGCAGTCAGAAAATGATGCTACAAAAACAATAGAGGTGTTCAATGCCATGCGGGCTGAAGATCCTGAGTTCAAGTACAGTGTGCAAGTTGATAGTGATGGCCGAGTCAAGACTTTGATGTGGACAACAGGAAGAAGCATAGAGCAATTTAAGTGTTTTGGAGATGTTGTAACGTTTGATACGACATACAAAACAAATCTATACGACATGCCATTTGGCCTCTTTGTTGGTGTCAACAATCACTTCCAAAGCATTATATTTGGAGGGGTGCTGATGAGCGATGAGAAAATTGAAACTTTCAAGTGGATATTCACAGAGTTTTTTCAGATGATAGGAGCGCCACAACCACGCACAATGCTCACAGGTGAATAAATAAATGATCTCATCTGTTTAGTGTTGTTGACCTTTCCTTTTAGGATTGGTCTGAAAACGTTTTCATCCTGTAATTTGCTGACAGAGAATTGTTGTTTTTCAGACCAAGCTCGTGCAATGGAGGTTTCCATAGAAGATGTCATGCCGCATACAACACATCGGTGGTGCAAATGGCATGTGCTGAAGAAAGCAAAAGAGTGCCTTGGGCCACTCTTAGGCAAGGGCAGCGAGTTCAAACAAGAGTTCAACAAGATGGTGCACCACATTGTTAGCGAGAAAGAATTCGAGGATGGTTGGGCATGTATGGTTGAGAAACATGGTCTACAAAATAATGTATTCCTCACACAGATATATGAGACGCGGATGAAATGGGCTAAACCTTACTTCATGGATGTTTTCTGCGCCAAAATGACCAGCACGCAACGTAGCGAGAGTGCTAATCATTTGCTCAAAGGATATGTGCCACCAGGATCACCGATGCACCTTTTCGTCCGGCAATATGAGAAGATGCAATTTGACAGAGATTCAGAGGAGAGCTATCAAGAGAAGAGAACGAAACTGGTAAGAATTAAAAGTTTTGTGTGTTGTTTGTCGATGGTAAAATTATATCTACATGAACCATTTCCTGTGGTTTGAAAGCACATATCGAAAGATAATAACACATGACAGTGATATGTCTAACGCATGCAGGGGGGCGTTGTGCTGGCTCAGAACCTACCTGTTGAGGTACATGCATCGAAAATTTATACAAGGGCCATGTTTGAAAATTTTGGTGAGGCACTATATGAATGTGGATCATATGTTCTCATCGAAGATGTGCCTCATCGTGAATACACAGTGAGGCATGTAAAGAAGGATTCAAGGGACAAATGGTGCAAAAATGAATTCCACGTTCAGGTCAACGAGGATGCAGACGAATTCAAGTGTGAATGTGGAATGTTTGAACATTTTGTCATGGTGTGCAGCCATGCCCTGAAGGTGCCTTTTTCTATGGTTATTGCTCAGTTGTACATACAAGACCACATGTGTGCCTAAAATAAGAGTGTAGATTTTGAGCCTGATCGTTTTCCTCTTGTTTTCAGGTAATGATACAGCTTGGTCTGCAGGAGGTCCCAGCCGGGCACATAATGAAGCGTTGGACAAGGGATGCAAGGGACATACTACCTCCAGAATTTCTGCGTTACCAAAAGGATCAGGGTCCTCTTAAGTACTCTTCGCGGCGACATAATAATCTGCATCTGATGTGCCTTGAAATTGTTAGGCTAGGTGACAGCAATGTGGATGCGTATACTCTTGCGATAGAGCAGCTACGAAATGTGAAAATGTTGCTCGAGCCGGTGGCTGCTATACGTGATGGCATGGGATTATCAGACAGAGAGCTGGCAGGTGATTCTGCAGGTTCAGCGACAGCACAGAAGCAGCATTTTGGCCCAACAAATCAGTTGCAAAGTGCCTCACAATGTTCAGATAGCTTTGCGGCGCCATCCAAGAAGAGACCAGCGGGGCACCCCACGACTAGCCGCGACAAAGCACCGTACGAACAGCCAGCTAAGAGGAGTAGGTTCTGTTCAATCTGTCGTGGCCAAGGGCACAAGAGCACAACATGTCCGCAGCGGGGTGATCTGCCAAAGGCGCCAAGGAAGTCACCTCACTGCTCCAGATGCAGCCTGACAGGCCACAGAAGGAACACCTGCACCAACACGCCCAAGGCAGATTTCTATGGTTGAATTTATCTTTTTTCTTTGCTTGAAGTATGACAGTTTCGTGTAACAGGGCTTTGAGAGGATGTCATACTATTAGTGACCACTCGGCGTATTACTGAACCTATGTAGAGACCATCATGTCTTTGGTAGCGTTTTCTGTGAGGATAATTATTTGGTGATGATGTGTTTGTCAATGTGGATGCACTCTTCATTCTGCGATTTGCATTGCGTCAGTTGCCAAACTGCGGTGCTTCGATTTGATGCACCTCTTGTATGAAGAAAAAGTGTAGTATTTTTTTTGTGTCAAAAATAAAATAATTTGTGATGATTTTCTGATTCAGGGCAAATAGTGTACACAGAGAGAATCATTAGAAGACAAGCAATGTGTAGTTGACTGTTTCAGCCAGAAAAATATTCGTAAAAAAAAGAATTAGCATAACTGCAAGAATTAAAATGCGTCGAAGGCGGATAATTTCGTAAATTTGATAAAATGGTAAAGTAAGACGATGCGTGGGCTATCATGGGTTTGAGCATTTTCAGTGGGCTGCGCAGAGTGCGCGTGAACCAGGAGTGTAGCTGGGCTTGGGTTTGTGTTCGCCTTCCACTCGAATAGGACGCCTGCTTGGTGCACTGAAAGTAAGGAAAAAAACAAATGTGTTGAACAAGAAAAAAAGGGGGAGAATATTTACCGAGGTAGCCCACGTGGACATCTGCTGGTGGTGATGGACGTGCGATTGCAAACAGTGCGGGCTGCGCTGTCATAGAGGTTATTTCATTTGCGCCAGTGAAATATGTTTTGTCTCATACTAAAAAAGGAGAGCACCTGTCCCCTGCGATCGGGCATCATTTACTGTAGTGCTTGTTGCGAGGGCGAGGATGGACTAGCTGCATTGTTGGATCGCGGTCAGGTGAGTACAAGTCAAAAAATTCTTTGCGAATACAAAAATGAATCCTCCCTCACTATTTCGTGAACCGTTTAGCACCGCGGGGGAAACCAAAAAAATGGATAAAATTCACAATGAGGACAAGGTGTTCCTATGGGAGCGTCGAAACAAAATCATATCTGCACTTGGAAATATAGGTGGGCTGAACAGAAATATGGTCGGCTCATCAAAAAAAAGTGTCGGCGCATCGAACTGTGGTACAAGGAGGGTAATTGTTCGTCCGGTATTATAAAGTACATAATTCGGTTAACCCACCGTATATTGTGTGCTAGCGATAGGCCTTCCACGATATGTGATGATTCCAACTTACTTGGTTTAACGACCATGACTAGCCAGATGCCTTCTGGATGATATAACATACTGCTCTAGTGTGATCAGATGCCTCTGATAGTTCTTCTTCCATATATGTTGTCGATGTATATAATGGGCGAGATTCTGAAAGAATATAGGTCTGATGGATCAGACACTCCCCCCGATGTGGACATCACGGGCAAACTTTTGGAGATCATCTAACACAAAATCGTATCTCCGCTTGAAAATAAAGGTGGATTAAACAGAAATATTGTCGGCTCATCAAGAACAAAAATCATGCCGGCACCTAGAACTGTGGTACAAGGATGGTAAGTGATTGTCTGAGATCATAAAGTATGGAATTCGGAAAAACCACCGTAAATGATGATTCCAAGTTACTTGGTTTAACGACCATGACTAGCCAGATGCCTTCTGGATGATATAACATACTGCTCTCGTGTGATCAGATGCCTCTGATAGTTCTTCTTCCATATATGTTGTCGATGTATATAATGGGCGAGATTCTGAAAAAATATAGGTCTAATGGATCAGACACTCCCCCCGATGTGGACATCACGGGAAAACTTTTGGAGATCATCTAACACAAAATCGCATCTCCGCTTGAAAATAAAGGTGGATTAAACAGAAATATGGTCGGCTCAGCTAGAACAAAAATCATGCCGGCACCTCGAACTGTGGTACAAGGAGGGTAAGTGTTCGTCTGAGATCATAAAGTACGGAATTCGGAAAAACCACCGTAAATGATGATTCCAAGTTTCTTGGTTTAACGACCATGACTAACCAGATGCCTTCTGGATGATATAACATGCTCCTCTTCGTGTGATCAGATGCCTCTGATAGTTCTTCTTCCATATATGCTGTCGATGTCTATAATGGGCGAGATTATGGAAGTATATAGGTCTCATGGATCTGACAACCCCCCCCCCCCCCCCCGATGTGGACATCACGGGCAAACTTTTGGAGATCATCTAACAGAAAATCGTATTTGCACTTGGAAATAAGGTGGGTTAAAGAGGAATATGGTCAGCTCATCAAGACCAAAAATCATGCTGGCGCATCGAACTGTGTTACAAGGAGGGTAAGTGTTCGTGGATCGCTTGTGTATGAAACGATATATTTGTGTTATCAGCTAGCATGTCAGTGGATTGGTTGGCAGAAAATGACGATTGTGTAATTTGGAACCCCAAGATCAAACATCCCATATGATAACCAAAAAGCTTGTCAAGAACTCCTTGTGGAATTTGTGAAATTCCTATCATGTCCGTTGTGGTTCGGGCGCATGGAGAGATTTTTTTACTTTTATTTGTGTGCCCTCGTGATTGTTACGTGACAAACGTGCCATTTGCTCTCTTGGGAAAACGGTCACTACACTGGAACAAGAATGATGTAGCGCATTTCGGCTCTCGACTATAAAAAGAAACGATTTGTTCCTCAAATAGCGATCCGTGAATTCATCCCAAAAAACACGCCAGTGAAGGCGGATCATCTGACGACCATTAGAGTTGTGGCAAACTCTTGGTGACAAGCAAACTCTTGTAGATCATCTAACAAACATTGTAGACGAGACATGGATGGAAAATCTCTGCCCTATGCATACATCATTGGCATCGGCACGAGAATGTCAGTGTCGCTAGTGTACGGGGAACTGTATACATAAGAGGCATGGATGTGGCACTCACCCCCCTGCGTGGACATCACTGGCATCGATGGGTGGGCCGGGGGTGGTGGGTGGTTGGGTTGGTGTATCAGCGTGAATGCCTGTCATTCTCTATATGAGTCATGTATGTGCCACAACCACTTGTCGTACATCACTATTATCGCCAAAGAGCGGACAAATGTAAACAAAATTAGCATACCGTGTAGACTCGTCCGAGAAGCCCAGGTGCAAGATCTGGATCATCGGTAATAGAAATGCGATCTGGAGTGTGGGAGATGCAATGAATCCTCTCACAACCGTGGTGTTGTCTACTAATAGGCTTTACTAGATCACTGATGATTCTAGTTTAATTGCTATGTCGGAGCATGAATACACATTTGACAACTGCTAGAGAGATAGCTTTTGGTGACAAGTAAACTTTTGGAGATCATCCGACAACCATGGTAGAAGATACGTGGATGTAAAATCTCTGCACTGTGCAGGCATCATTGGCCTAGCCATGACAATCTCAATGTACCTAGTGGACAGGAAACTGTATATATAAGAGGATGTTACGGGTATACAAAAGAGATGGATCTGGCACTCACCGCCTGCGTCGACGTTACGGGCGTCGCCAGTAGAGTATCCGGGTCACCGACGTGCGAGGGGGGGATGGGGTTTAGTGACCATGACTTGCCAGATGCCTTCTGGATGATATAACATGCGCCTCTCGTGTGATCATCGGCGTCTGTTAGTTCTCCTTCCACAGATGTTGTCGATGTACACGATGGGTGAGATTCTGAAATTATATATTACTCATGGATCTGACACTGCCCCCGATGTGGACATCTGTCACATCCCTAGCTTTACCTTGGCCATGGACTAGCTTGGTTGCTGCATCATGTTTAAATTCAAATGAAATTTGAACTGAGGAATTCAGAAGCCTCAAAACTCTAATTAAAAGAAGGGCAAGCACCCTTTAAATTACATTCTGTGAATCCAAAATGCCCTAAAAATAGTTTTGTGAATTTTGGCAAGGGTTTTGATCTAAACCAAAAATAATGAACATTTTAAAAGGAATTATTTTTGGGACTTTGAATTTAAATCATTAGCTATTTGAATTTGAATTATATTCATATAATTAGAATATAATTTCAAATACCCCTGAAATATTTTATGAGCTTTGGAAAAGTCCATCTAGCAATCTAAAAATATTCAGAGGAGCTTTGGCATTGTTTGAATTATTATTTTTAATTCAAACAGTGGCAAAAGAATTAATTAAAAGAAAAACAGAACAGAAATAAAAAAAAGAGAGAGAAGAAGTACCTGGCCTCACCGTGCAGCCCAGCCGGCCCAGCTCCCCCACCAGCGCGGCCCAGCCCACCTTCCCCCCCCCCTTGTCCTCTTCTTCCTCTGCCAGAAGGCAGAGGCGAGGCGTGGCGCGCGCCCGAGCGCCCCGGCCACCTCCTGCTTCGCGCTGGAGGCCGCCCTTCGTCCTAATTCGCGCCACGACGACGCCCCGTGTCCCCTCTCTCCTTTCCCTCACTCGCTGCATCCCCTCTCCCTCTTCTGTCTCTCTCCCTCGCTCATCCCCGGATGCACCGAGACCGCCGACGAGTACCACCGGAGCCACCAGCATCCCCACGCCCAGCCAGTTAGGCCACGAGCTCCGCCTTGGATCCGGGAAGCTCTACCACGACGCACGCGACGCCGGGTGCCCTGAAGCCACGCCATCACCGCCATCTTCATCGCCACGGCCGGCGATCGCCGCCGTTCGATTCGCAGCACCGAAGACGTCCCCGAGCTCGCCGAGGCCACCACTGCACCCGCTGTGAGCTCCTGTGTTGATTTCCCCTCTTCCCGTGCCCCACCTCCCTCTCTAGCTAGCCCCACCACTTGCCCGAGAATCTCTCGCCGCCGGCCATGGCGTGGCCGTGGCCACAGTCACCCCAGCTCGTATCCGAGGCCACGGTCGTGCTCATCGTGATCTCGGGAGTCCGTAGCACGCCCCAGCCCCTCCTGCCGTGCTCCCTAACCCCGACCCCGGGATTGCCCGAGCTGCTGCCGCCGCCAAACCTCGTCGCCGACCACTTTTCCGGTCACCCCAGCACCTGTCACCGCCACCACTAGACGCGCGCCACTGCGCGCGTTCGAATGCAACAAACCGCGGCCGAAACGATGCCATGTGGCTCGTTTCCGAGCACTCCGCCGCGTCTGGACTCGCCGGCGGCTAAACGCCGGCGACCGCTGACCCGATGACCGGCGTGGGTTGACCCACTGCCGGGTTTGACCCCCCCTCTCTCTCACTGACCTGCGGGCCCCGCCCGGCTAATTAGGCTAGGATTAGTGTTAACTAAATATTAGTTAGTTTAATAGACACTGACATTTGGGCCCTAGTGTCTTAATCCTTAATTAAACTAAAATAAACCCCCCCTGACGCTGACCAGTGGGCCCGACCCCCTCCCCCCTAACCTTTTAATTAAACTAAATAAACCCCTGTTAACCCCCTGTCACTGACGTGTGGGTCCCACACGTCAGGTTTGACTCTGGGCGGCCCTGTTGACCTGCTGACGTCATGATGATGTCAGGCTGACGCAATAAACCATTTTCTGGATTTATTATAATTCAGGAAATTCCAGAAAATTGTAAAAACTTCTAAAATTCATAGAAAATTAACCGTAACTCCAAATTAAATAATTTATATATGAAAAATTATCAGAAAAATTCAAAGAATCCATCTGTACCATTTTCATGCATGTTAGAACAACTTATCACTACTGTTTAGAGCAAATGAAGTGAATGGCATTTAAATAATCATATATGGAGTTTGAATTTGAATCTTGTATTCAAACCAACTTCATTTAATCTGGTTTTAGATGCATTAGCCCAAAACACATTCATTTTGCCATGTCATAGCATGCATCATATTGTGCATTGCATTGATCGTGTTTTTTCTGTATTGCCGGTATTTGTCCCCTCTCGATAGACGTGTACCGATGATGTGATCGTTGACACTGATGAAGACTCAATGTTATCTTCAGAAGTGCCAGGCAAGCAAAACCCCCTTGTTCATTCCGATACAATCCTACTCTCTCGCTCCTGCTCTCTTTTACTGCATTAGGACAACACCGATTCATCTGTTACTTGCTGCGGTAGCTGAACCCCTTTATCCTCTGCATGACCTGTCATTCCACAGTAAATAGATGAAACCCACTAGCATGAGTAGGAGTTGCTTGAGCCCTGTTGTGCCTACTCATTCATGCTTGTTTGTCATGCCTGCTACTGCTTAGAGTTGAGTCGGGTCTGAATCATCGGGGATGAATCAGAGGTGTATGAACATGTCCTACGGTGTGTGAGCTAAGCGTGTGAACACGATTTGGTAAAGGTAGCGGTGAGAGGCCATGTAGGAGTACATGGTGGGTTGTCTCATTGCAGCCGTCCTCAGGAACTGAGTTCTGTGTTTGTGATCCATGATTCAGCTACTACCACGCATTGGGCCCGAAACCAATGGACCCTCTCGGCTTCTTGATCACCCTTGTCCTCTGTCCAGGAGTTGCAAGTAGTTTCTGGTGTTTGTAGTATGCTGGAGGCCGTGCGCAGTGCTGACCGTAGGGGTGGGCTGTGATGCGGTAGGCACGTGGCCGGGTAAACCGGGCGCCCGTTTGGTGTCACGGAACCCTGTACACATCGTTTGGGGCTGTGAGCGAAACTCCGGCCGGATCTCCTCATGGATGGAACCCGAATAGGCGATAAACCTGGACTAGAGACTTAGGTGATTAGGTAGGTCGTGGCCGACACCCACGTTGGGCTTCCGCTTGAAGGTTGCCGAGTACATGTCGTGTAAACGGCGGTAAGTGGTGAGAGCGTGTGTGAAGAAGTACACCCCTGCAGGGTTAACCTAATCTATTCGAATAGCCGTGTCCACGGAAAAGGACCTCTGGGTTGCTTATATCAGTTCATAGACAAGTGAAAGTGGATACTCTAAAATACGCAAGATAAGCGTGAGTGCTATGGATGGCGTTCTCGTAGGGAGACGGGAGCGGTTCCATAGTGGTGTATTGGTTGGTGAATATGTGGACTCGTGTGCGCCACCTCAAAAGAGTCGCTTGCAGTCGTAGTTTAGGATAGCCACCGAGTCAAAGCTGGCTTGCTGCAGTTAAACCCCACCATCCCTTTGTTGATAATGATGCATATGTAGATAGTTCTGATGTAAGTCTTGCTGGGTACATTTGTACTCACGTTTGCCTATTTTATGTTTTGCAGAGAGACTTCAGTCTCATTAGTAGTTCCGCTTGGACTTCGACGTTTAGCTTGATACCTCAGCTACGATCTTGTGCCCTCGGCAGGATCTGAACGATAGTCAGGCTTCTCAGCCTTTTTCATTTATAGATGTCTGTACTCAGACATGATAGCCTCCGCTTGTGCTTGACTTGTATGCTCTGATTGTTGGGTCGTGAGACCCATGTTTGTAATGTCTCGCTCCTCGGAGCCTATTGAATAAATTACTTGAGTCGTAGAGTCATTTTGTGATGCCATGTTGTATTGCACATATCGAGCATATTGTGTGTATGTTATTGAAATGCTTGGTATGTGTGGGATCTGACCATCTAGTTGTTTATCTTTAGTAGCCTCTCTTACCGGGAAATGTCTCCTAGTGTTTCCACCGAGCCATGGTAGCTTGCTACTGCTCCGGAACACTTAGGCTGGCCGGCATGTGTCCTTCTTCGTTCCTGTGTCTGTCCCTTCGGGGAAATGTCACGCGATGAATACCAGAGTCCTGTTAGCCCGCTACAGCCCGGTTCACCGGAGTCCTGCTAGCCCAGTGCTACAGCCTGGATTCACTCGCTGATGACCGACACGTTCGATGCTGGGTCATGGATGCCTGTCCCTGTAAGTTTGTGCCACTTTGGGTTTACGACTAGCCATGTCAGCCCGGGCTCCTTATCATATGGATGCTAGCGACACTGTCATATACGTGTGCCAAAAGGCGCAAACGGTCCCGGGTAAAGGTAAGGCGACACCCGTGGGAATACCGTGCGTGAGGCCGCAAAGTGATATGAAGTGTTACATGCTAGATCTATGTGGCATCGAGTCGGGGTCCTGACAGCGTTGGTATCAGAGCTTGACTGCCTGTAGGATTACCAAGCCAAACTGGTCGAAGTTGAGTCTAGAAATTCTTTAGTTATATAAGGGAATTGATTGCGGGATGGAACGTAAGGCTCTTTTTACTCCTTATACCTCATGACCTTCTGATCTGAGTCATCATCTTCTCTTCTACGGGGATTAAGAACTAGGCTATCTCTTCTTTCTATTAGGATCACGTGTTACTAATCCGAAGACTTATAAGATTGTTGGATTTAAGCTTGAGTTCAGTTTCTACTACTTCCGTATGTTAATTGTTGATCTCGAAACCTTGATATCGTGCTTCTGAGTGGTTATGCCACCATTTTGTGAATGTCTCAAATCTTTTCTGAGCATTTACAGCCGTTATGCTGTCCGAGTCATCCCAGGTTTCTAAATAGTCTGATGCATTTGCAAAATCCTTTCCCTCTGGTCTCGATGTTCCGTTATGCCAGCTCAGTCACACTAATTGTTGAGTTGAGGTATTCTATTGCCTTGACATTATGTTGGAGTTATTATTATGACCCTAGGTGTCTTAGGGGATCATCTAGTAATTTAGCCATGATTTGTGTTCCCAGTGTGATGATTCTGGCCATCAGTCTCGAAAGCATCCCGTGATGCTACCTAGTAATGGGTATTCTGTTCCTGGGTTCTTGAACCCGAGATTCACTCTACCTACTTCATGTTGATAGTAATTGCTAGTGCCTTTAGAATATTAGTAACCTTTGCGATAGTCCTTAAAGTCCGTGGTATCTTCTTCTTCCAAATACCATGAACTACTTATGGCAGAAGTTCCTCGTTGAACTGAAATATCACAACAGGATTATTCTTGATGAGTTCTCCGTTATATATTGTGACTCTGCCAGTTCTACTTTTCTGCATGGGTTATCCGGAAGAAACATGTGGAATTCGTTCGACATGCTAAACCATGCATCCACAACTCAGAAAATCATATGTTCCTTGAGTTGTCTCTCTTTAGTTGCATTCTGACCCTCGTCTATCAATTGATAGCCAAGAGTATGCGTGCGTTCGTTTATCGATGCCTATTACTCTTGTGGTCCGTCAATCCATTCTATCGCAGAATGACTAGGAGAAACAAACTCCAGTACCTCATCCATATCTAGGATTGGGTCAAAGCAATTGTATTCCGCAGATCAAAATGCTAATCCAGCTTCTGGTCTGTTCTACCTTGAAGTATTACCATCTTTATATCAGGAATATCATGGGAATTGCACACCATCTTATGAATTCTTGACGCAGTAATACTTCTGATCATCATTGATAATTTCTCGGTTTCTGTGTTATTGCAACCGGAATACCGACAAATGAATTGTGATGTGTGAAATCAATACTGCTAGCAACTCTGTTGCTTGGTAGTTAAAGGATAATAATTTCATTCTTAGTATGTTGGTTTTCGAATCATCCTTCTAGGACTGATCGTGCTACCTAGTCCTTATTTCTGGTGCACTCTCCGATCAGTGAGTTAGGATAGTGCCAATCCTTGCTTATTGATCATATCGTCTTGCCTCAAAAGGCAAGATTGTTCTCGAGCTTAGTAACATACCGGTGGTTCGTGATTTTCCGAATATCTTCTCGGAAGTATTACCAGGTTGTCACCTGACCGCTATGTTGAGTTCGTGATCAAGTTGGTTTCTTGTGAACCACCTTCTCTCCAAGAATCGGTGTTAGATACCCTGAGCTAGTTGGATAAGCTAAACAACAACTTGGAGAGTTGGAGGATAAAAGCTTGCCTGACTTAGTTCGTTCCAAAGGGATAATCTTGTGTAGTGTGTGTTGAAGAAAGATGATATCTTCATCGATTGGTCCTTGTGATCAGTTGCTGGACCTATTGTCTTATCAATCCTTTGATTTGAGTATGGGCTATCGTCAAATCAAATCAGTACCAACGATGTTCGTAATGTTGTCTTATTCGTGGTTGATCCCTCGAGCATACACCATTACATCTTTGGTCTGACCAATGCTATCACTTGTTCACTTAACTATGGAATTCCTTTTAAAAGGAAACCCAGATGAATTGTTGTTGAGCCCATTGACAACATCCTTATCTCCTCCATAATTTTGTTGGACATTAAGCTAGTGCTGGAAACTTTTGAAAGCATTTTCTTCATGCTAGCTCATGAAGTATTTGTTGATGAAAGGAGTGACTTCCTTTTATACACGTGCATTTGGTGAAAGATGCCGCCGTGAATTTGAGAAAGTTAGTTTTGTTTCCTTGGAATCATCCCAAATCAGTCATGCACATGTGCGAAGTATTCTGTGGTCTGGAGACTTGCAACCTTCATTCCATATGTGTCCCGAGCACACCAAGCCACTGATTGATTTGTTCAAGGAGAAGAAGTTCCTTCATAAGAGCTAATCATATGACTTATGCAAGGACTTCGATATCCTCGATGATGGTTCCCCTCCTGAACTCGGTAGTGTTTTATTATAAGACTACTTTGTGGTCATGCTTGTCTGGGACAACGTGTTCACATGTTGTAGCAGAACCAGCTCATGTTTTGGAGCTTGCTATCGTAATTCATTTCCCGAGAATCTCGCAACGTCATCTCGTCGATTTGTGTTGCAAACTTCCGTTTTTCTTCCTAGACTTGATGAGTCTGGAATATCCTGACACCAACCAGATCTGAATCTCAGGCAGATATGATGGTTGGAATATTTCCCAAGAATTATAATATTGGTCGCGTGATAACCGGTAAAGTGGATGTCGTGGCCAACACACCCAGCCGGAAGACCTGTTATTATAATATCTTGATTGATGAAGTTGGCCACCTCCCCATAAGGATTTCGTAGGGTTTGCTCCCTAGTTGCCCCTATGGATTTTTGTGTTTCCGAAGTCCGACCTTTACTTGATGTTCTAGATACAAAACCATATCTATGAATGGGTTACACTAGCACATCAAGGAGAACATTAGAAGCGGAGTGCTAAATGTCTCTCGGTCGATCATCCAGATTTTTATTTCCTTGGCCTCGCTAAGGTGAAATCTGAGAAAGTGTTATCTTCCTTTGCATCTGCATCATCCATCATCATTCATCATGGCAGCAAGTTGTGTTACCGGACCCTTGACATGGATGTTGGTAAAACCTTGATGAATATGGAAATGCTCAAGTTCTTGAGAGCACGCACAAGCTCTAGGTGTTATCGTCGGCACTAACTGGGTTTGCTCTCAGTTTCCTCGGCAATGCTATGATCTTTTCAAACAGTGAATTCACTCTCTGTTGTTGGGTTCTTCCCCAGTTACCAGAATCATTCCCAGCATTTGCATTCTGTTTCCAGCTTGCCCCGCCAATGTGCCATTCTACCATGGGTCCCTTCCATTTCCGGTGATAAGCAAAATCATACATTGCGTTGTCTTCAACAAGGTAATCCACATCATCCAAGTCTGAGTATGCCATTCTACCGACCCCCCTCCAAACGATCGCTTGAGAATTGCCTTAGGCCGGTATAAAGGTTTTAAATGATCTCTGAATCAAAGGTAATTCTTTTTGCCACTTAAGGGGATAATCTACGAATCACCCTCCTTCAGGATGTTTCGTCGTGGTATCATGGCAACTCAACTCCTCGCTACGTGGACAATCGTTTACCACCTTCTTAAGTGTGAAATTGTTGTCCACCTAGTGAACCTTCGTCATCCGTTTCTTTCCACCCCTCTTGATGTGTATCTCGTGTCTCAACCCGAGAGATGGTCTTATGTCTCATTTCGTGAGTTGTTCGATCTTCGAGAAGATCGACCCTTCTAGAGTTTCTTTTCCCTCTCGTTGCCATGTTGGTTGGAGTCCCCGGAGCAAGACCTCGAGACAAAGATGGTGATCAAGTCAACATTTTTATGAAGTGCAACCTGGATCGTGAAGATTATTTTAGTTTGCGTTTCCCTTTTATCTTACCCTACGCTTGAATCTCGGGTCGAGATTCTTGTTTAGTGGGGGTGAGTTGTCACATCCCTAGCTTTACCTTGGCCATGGACTAGCTTGGTTGCTGCATCATGTTTAAATTCAAATGAAATTTGAACTGAGGAATTCAGAAGCCTCAAAACTCTAATTAAAAGAAGGGCAAGCACCCTTTAAATTACATTCTGTGAATCCAAAATGCCCTAAAAATAGTTTTGTGAATTTTGGCAAGGGTTTTGATCTAAACCAAAAATAATGAACATTTTAAAAGGAATTATTTTTGGGACTTTGAATTTAAATCATTAGCTATTTGAATTTGAATTATATTCATATAATTAGAATATAATTTCAAATACCCCTGAAATATTTTATGAGCTTTGGAAAAGTCCATCTAGCAATCTAAAAATATTCAGAGGAGCTTTGGCATTGTTTGAATTATTATTTTTAATTCAAACAGTGGCAAAAGAATTAATTAAAAGAAAAACAGAACAGAAATAAAAAAAAGAGAGAAGAAGTACCTGGCCTCACCGTGCAGCCCAGTCGGCCCAGCTCCCCCACCAGCGCGGCCCAGCCCACCTTACCCCCCCCCCTTGTCCTCTTCTTCCTCTGCCAGAAGGCAGAGGCGAGGCGTGGCGCGCGCCCGAGCGCCCCGGCCACCTCCTGCTTCGCGCTGGAGGCCGCCCTTCGTCCTAATTCGCGCCACGACGACGCCCCGTGTCCCCTCTCTCCTTTCCCTCACTCGCTGCATCCCCTCTCCCTCTTCTGTCTCTCTCCCTCGCTCATCCCCGGATGCACCGAGACCGCCGACGAGTACCACCGGAGCCACCAGCATCCCCACGCCCAGCCAGTTAGGCCACGAGCTCCGCCTTGGATCCGGGAAGCTCTACCACGACGCACGCGACGCCGGGTGCCCTGAAGCCACGCCATCACCGCCATCTTCATCGCCACGGCCGGCGATCGCCGCCGTTCGATTCGCAGCACCGAAGACGTCCCCGAGCTCGCCGAGGCCACCACTTCACCCACTGTGAGCTCCTGTGTTGATTTCCCCTCTTCCCGTGCCCCACCTCCCTCTCTAGCTAGCCCCACCACTTGCCCGAGAATCTCTCGCCGCCGGCCATGGCGTGGCCGTGGCCACAGTCACCCCAGCTCGTATCCGAGGCCACGGTCGTGCTCATCGTGATCTCGGGAGTCCGTAGCACGCCCCAGCCCCTCCTGCCGTGCTCCCTAACCCCGACCCCGGGATTGCCCGAGCTGCTGCCGCCGCCAAACCTCGTCGTCGACCACTTTTCCGGTCACCCCAGCACCTGTCACCGCCACCACTAGACGCGCGCCACTGCGCGCGTTCGAATGCAACAAACCGCGGCCGAAACGATGCCATGTGGCTCGTTTCCGAGCCCTCCGCCGCGTCTGGACTCGCCGGCGGCTAAACGCCGGCGACCGCTGACCCGATGACCGGCGTGGGTTGACCCACTGCCGGGTTTGACCCCCCTCTCTCTCACTGACCTGCGGGCCCCGCCCGGCTAATTAGGCTAGGATTAGTGTTAACTAAATATTAGTTAGTTTAATAGACACTGACATGTGGGCCCTAGTGTCTTAATCCTTAATTAAACTAAAATAAACCCCCCCCTGACGCTGACCAGTGGGCCCGACCCCCCCCCCTAACCTTTTAATTAAACTAAATAAACCCCTGTTAACCCCCTGTCACTGACGTGTGGGTCCCACACGTCAGGTTTGACTCTGGGCGGCCCTGTTGACCTGCTGACGTCATGATGATGTCAGGCTGACGCAATAAACCATTTTCTGGATTTATTATAATTCAGGAAATTCCAGAAAATTGTAAAAACTTCTAAAATTCATAGAAAATTAACCGTAACTCCAAATTAAATAATTTATATATGAAAAATTATCAGAAAAATTCGAAGAATCCATCTGTACCATTTTCATTCATGTTAGAACAACTTATCACTACTGTTTAGAGCAAATGAAGTGAATGGCATTTAAATAATCATATATGGAGTTTGAATTTGAATCTTGTATTCAAACCAACTTCATTTAATCTGGTTTTAGATGCATTAGCCCAAAACACATTCATTTTGCCATGTCATAGCATGCATCATATTGTGCATTGCATTGATCGTGTTTTTTCTGTATTGCCGGTATTTGTCCCCTCTCGATAGACGTGTACCGATGATGTGATCGTTGACACTGATGAAGACTCAATGTTATCTTCAGAAGTGCCAGGCAAGCAAAACCCCCTTGTTCATTCCGATACAATCCTACTCTCTCGCTCCTGCTCTCTTTTACTGCATTAGGACAACACCGATTCATCTGTTACTTGCTGCGGTAGCTGAACCCCTTTATCCTCTGCATGACCTGTCATTCCACAGTAAATAGATGAAACCCACTAGCATGAGTAGGAGTTGCTTGAGCCCTGTTGTGCCTACTCATTCATGCTTGTTTGTCATGCCTGCTACTGCTTAGAGTTGAGTCGGGTCTGAATCATCGGGGATGAATCAGAGGTGTATGAACATGTCCTACGGTGTGTGAGCTAAGCGTGTGAACACGATTTGGTAAAGGTAGCGGTGAGAGGCCATGTAGGAGTACATGGTGGGTTGTCTCATTGCAGCCGTCCTCAGGAACTGAGTTCTGTGTTTGTGATCCATGATTCAGCTACTACCACGCATTGGGCCCGAAACCAATGGACCCTCTCGGCTTCTTGATCACCCTTGTCCTCTGTCCAGGAGTTGCAAGTAGTTTCTGGTGTTTGTAGTATGCTGGAGGCCGTGCACAGTGCTGACCGTAGGGGTGGGCTGTGATGCGGTAGGCACGTGGCCGGGTAAACCGGGCGCCCGTTTGGTGTCACGGAACCCTGTACACATCGTTTGGGGCTGTGAGCGAAACTCCGGCCGGATCTCCTCATGGATGGAACCCGAATAGGCGATAAACCTGGACTAGAGACTTAGGTGATTAGGTAGGTCGTGGCCGACACCCATGTTGGGCTTCCGCTTGAAGGTTGCCGAGTACATGTCGTGTAAACGGCGGTAAGTGGTGAGAGCGTGTGTGAAGAAGTACACCCCTGCAGGGTTAACCTAATCTATTCGAATAGCCGTGTCCACGGAAAAGGACCTCTGGGTTGCTTATATCAGTTCATAGACAAGTGAAAGTGGATACTCTAAAATACGCAAGATAAGCGTGAGTGCTATGGATGGCGTTCTCGTAGGGAGACGGGAGCGGTTCCATAGTGGTGTATTGGTTGGTGAATATGTGGACTCGTGTGCGCCACCTCAAAAGAGTCGCTTGCAGTCGTAGTTTAGGATAGCCACCGAGTCAAAGCTGGCTTGCTGCAGTTAAACCCCACCATCCCTTTGTTGATAATGATGCATATGTAGATAGTTCTGATGTAAGTCTTGCTGGGTACATTTGTACTCACATTTGCCTATTTTATGTTTTGCAGAGAGACTTCAGTCTCATTAGTAGTTCCGCTTGGACTTCGACGTTTAGCTTGATACCTCAGCTACGATCTTGTGCCCTCGGCAGGATCTGAACGATAGTCAGGCTTCTCAGCCTTTTTCATTTATAGATGTCTGTACTCAGACATGATAGCCTCCACTTGTGCTTGACTCGTATGCTCTGATTGTTGGGTCGTGAGACCCATGTTTGTAATGTCTCGCTCCTCGGAGCCTATTGAATAAATTACTTGAGTCGTAGAGTCATTTTGTGATGCCATGTTGTATTGCACATATCGAGCATATTGTGTGTATGTTATTGAAATGCTTGGTATGTGTGGGATCTGACCATCTAGTTGTTTATCTTTAGTAGCCTCTCTTACCGGGAAATGTCTCCTAGTGTTTCCACCGAGCCATGGTAGCTTGCTACTGCTCCGGAACACTTAGGCTGGCCGGCATGTGTCCTTCTTCGTTCCTGTGTCTGTCCCTTCGGGGAAATGTCACGCGATGAATACCAGAGTCCTGTTAGCCCGCTACAGCCCGGTTCACCGGAGTCCTGCTAGCCCAGTGCTACAGCCTGGATTCACTCGCTGATGACCGACACGTTCGATGCTGGGTCATGGATGCCTGTCCCTGTAACTTTGTGCCACTTTGGGTTTACGACTAGCCATGTCAGCCCGGGCTCCTTATCATATGGATGCTAGCGACACTGTCATATACGTGTGCCAAAAGGCGCAAACGGTCCCGGGTAAAGGTAAGGCGACACCCGTGGGAATACCGTGCGTGAGGCCGCAAAGTGATATGAAGTGTTACATGCTAGATCTATGTGGCATCGAGTCGGGGTCCTGACAACATCACGGGCAAACTTTTGGAGATCAGCTAACATAAAAATCGTATCTGCACTTGGAAATAAGGTGGATTAAACAGGAATATGGTCGGCTCATCGAGAACAAAAGCCATGCCGGCACATCGAACTATGGTGCGAGGGGGTTAAGTGTTCATCAGGGATCATTAAGTACGGGATTCGGATAACCCACCGTAAATTATGAGCTAGCGATAGGCACTTGACGGTGTGTGATGATTCCAATTTACTTGTTTTAACGTCCATGACTATCTAGACGCCTTCTAGATGATATAACATGCACCTATCGTGTGATCATCGGCATCTGTTAGTTCTTCTTCAATATATGTTGTCGATTTATATAATGGACGAGATTCTGATAGTATATAGGTCTCGCGGATCGGAAACTCCCCCCGATGTGGACTTCGCGGGCAAACTTTTGGAGATCATCTAACACAAAATCGTATCTGCATGTTGGAAAAATGTGTATCAAACAGAAATATGGTCAGCTCATCAAGAACAAAGTCATGCCGCCACATCGAACTGTGGTACAAGGAGGGTAAGTGTTCGTCCGGGGTTATAAAGTACGTAATTTAGATAACCCGAAATAAATTATGTGCTAGCGATAGTCCTTTCACGGTATGTGATGATTCCAATTTGCTTTGTTTAACGTCCATGACTAGCCAGCTGCCTTCTGGATGATATAACATACGCCTCTCGTGTGATCACCGGCATCTGATAGTTCTTCTTCATTAGATATTGTCGATGTATGTAGTGGGCGAGATTATGAAAGTATATACGTCTCATGCATCTGACACTAACCCCGGTGTGGACATCACGGGCAAAATTTTGGAGATGATGTAGCACAAAATGGTATCTGCACTTGAAAAAACATGTGGATTACACAGAAATATGGTCGGCTCATCAAGAACAAAAGTCATGCCGGCAAAACGAACTGTCATAGAAGGAGGGTGAGTGTTCGTCTAGGATTATAAAGTACTGAATTCGGATAACCCACCGTAAATTATGAGCTAGCGATAGGCCTTTCACGGTATGTGATGGTTCCAAGTTGCTTGGTTTAACGTCCATGACTATACAGCTGCCTTCTGGATGATATAACATGCGCCTCTCGTGTGATCAACGGCATCCGCTAGTTCTTCTTCCATAGATGTTGTCGATGTCTATAATGGGCGAGATTCTGAAACTATATAGGGCTCGTGGATCTGACAGTACACCCGATGTGGACTTCACGGGAAAACTTTTGGAGATCATCTAACAAAAAATCGTATCTGCGATTGGAAACAAGGTGGGTTAAACAGAAATATGGTCGGCTCATCAAGAACAAAAGTCATGCTGGCACATCGAACTGTGTTACAAGGAGGGTAAGTGTCCGTGGATCGCTTGTGTATGAAACGATATGTTTGTGTTATCAGCTAGCATGTCAGTGGGTTTGTTGGGAGAAATGGACTATTGTGTAATTTGGGAACCCAAGATCAAATATCCCCTTATGATAACCCGAAAAATTATCGAGATCTCCTTGTGGAATTTGTGAAATTCCTATCATGTCCGTCGTGATTCGTGCACCTGGATAGATTTCTTTACTTTTATTTGTGTGCCCTCGTGATTGTTACGTGACAAATGTGCCATCAAAAAAAAGTGTCGGCGCATCAAACTATGGTACAAGGAGGGTAATTGTTCGTCCGGTATTATAAAGTACATAATTCGGTTAACCCACCGTAAATTGTGTGCTAGCGATAGGCCTTCCACGGTATGTGATGATTCCAACTTACTTGGTTTAACGACCATGACTAGCCAGATGCCTTCTGGATGATATAACATACTGCTCTCGTGTGATCAGATGCCTCTGATAGTTCTTCTTCCATATATGTTGTCGATGTATATAATGGGCGAGATTCTGAAAAAATATAGGTCTAATGGATCAGACACTCCCCCCGATGTGGACATCACCGGCAAACTTTTGGAGATCATCTAACACAAAATCGCATCTCCGCTTGAAAATAAAGGTGAATTAAACAGAAATATGGTCGGCTCAGCTAGAACAAAAATCATGCCGGCACCTCGAACTCTGGTACAAGGAGGGTAAGTGTTCGTCTGAGATCATAAAGTACGGAATTCGGAAAAACCACCGTAAATGATGATTCCAAGTTTCTTGGTTTAACGACCATGACTAGCCAGATGCCTTCTGGATGATATAACATGCTCCTCTTCGTGTGATTAGATGCCTCTGATAGTTCTTCTTCCATATATGCTGTCGATGTCTATAATGGGCGAGATTATGGAAGTATATAGGTCTCATGGATCTGACAACCCCCCCCCCCCCCCCCCCCCCCGATGTGGACATCACGGGCAAACTTTTGGAGATCATCTAACAGAAAATCGTATTTGCACTTGGAAATAAGGTGGGTTAAAGAGGAATATGGTCAGCTCATCAAGACCAAAAATCATGCTAGCGCATCGAACTGTGTTACAAGGAGGGTAAGTGTTCGTGGATCGCTTGTGTATGAAACGATATATTTGTGTTATCAGCTAGCATGTCAGTGGATTGGTTGGCAGAAAATGACGATTGTGTAATTTGGAACCCCAAGATCAAACATCCCATATGATAACCAAAAAGCTTGTCAAGAACTCCTTGTGGAATTTGTGAAATTCCTATCATGTCTGTGATGAATCTAAGAAAGAAAATGAAACTTACAGTGTTGATCGGGCACTTGTAGAAACGCTTGCCCTCGTTCTCGCCTTCTTTCGCACAGATGTTGGTCTCCACCTGCACCTCGCCGCACTCCGGGCACATGATGAGCGGCAAGTGCTGAAGCCTTTGCCTAGAACGAACCGAGGATGAAGACGAAGCCATGTCGAACTTGTTTGGGCACGCTTCGGCTGCGATGGAGAGCCATCTCTCCTATAAATACACGGCCAGACCAAGGCAACGGCAGGATCCTCACCGTTCGACTCCAACGGCTCCCTGTTGTCGCACACCTTGACGGGTCAACTCCGGTGCCGTGTACACACGTCTATGATTATATGCTGTGCTGCACTGGTGTACCGGCTCGTGTACGTGTGCCCGCAGAGTTTATTTAAATAGCAAATACGGAGGATCGGCAGCCGACTCTGGCGCGAATACGGTCAAAATACGGACGCGTCTTAATGGTTTGCACCGATCGCAACGAGCGCAAGCGGCACTGATTCCGGCCTGCACGGTGCTCGGCCACCAAAGACCATTTTCGTAGTAGCAGCTTCAGTTCAAGTTCTTTTTAAGGAGCTTCGGTTCAAGTTGAGAGACAGAAGCAGAGCGAGGGCATCTTCGACGTTGTGCATCAAAATGCATACCCCAAACATTCACGGGACATGTTCGAACGTACCCGCAGATAACGGATAGGAGAGTGGGCATCCAGTTCTATGCACCAAATGTATGTCCATATTTTAAGCGGATATTTCACAAATGGACGAAATTCATGTAAAATGAACAAAATTTAAGCAAGTTCCACGTATTACATGCAAACCACCTGCTGTGTAGCAAGTTCAACTAACAGTAAGAAAAGTAAAGTAAAGTACGTGAGGTATCGGAAGTTGACCTTTTATGCATGGCCTCCGAGGCTGCCGACACCTCCATCGCTGACTGCGTCGTCGTTATCGCCATCATCCTTCCCGCGACGGACGGCCTCCCAGGGTTGCGGCAGCCCGGATCGACCGATGTTGCGCCGCCTCGCATAGACGATTGACCATGTCTGGCTCGCGGCAACGGCCAGGCGCGGACTCCGGCCCACACCATCCGTCCTTGCCCTTGTCGGTGAGGGCATGGGTAGCACACACGAACTTGGCCAACCCGATCTTGTAGAGCTAGTCGATGATCCGGCGCCGGAGGCCAGAGGAGGTCCTGGACCGATCCTCGGCCTAGGCCAACATGAGGTCTGGGTCGGCGCGCACCCAGTCCGGCACCACATCAGACGTTGCATGGGTCGAATGGCGTGCCACGTTGCGCTAATCCGGCGCTCCTCCTCGAAGGCCGCCTTGTTAGTCATCGTCTTGGTGCGTGAGGAGGAGGCACCGCCACCACGTACGAGGTAGTAGAGGAGGCGGTTGCGCGCATTGGCGATTGCCGGGGTGGGCGCCTCCTCCTCTTTCTTCACCAGTGCCACTGGCTCCCGAACTGCCGACGAGGCAGCGATGACACCACCTCCTTGTCGCAACCAAAACGACGCATGCAGGGACGCCGACTCGACGAGGCACCCATACTGGTTGTGCGGTGGGGACACGAGCACCATCTTGACATGACGTCATGGTGAGGATGCCAACTCTTGCTTGACACGGTGGCGCGACGGGGGCACAACCCCTCCTTGACGTGACTGTCGCGCAACAACAAGGGCAGCGACAAACCGCAGATAGAAGAGAAACCGCTGGAGCAGTAACTCGAGCTGCCACACGTACTCCTCATCCATTCACGCGACCTCCGCGAGGAGGGGCAGCTATGGCCGCTTCTCGTCAGCATTGGAGATCACCACCTCCTCCTTGACCATGGTAGCGGATAGAGTGGTGGACATCGACGGGGCCGCAGAACATGGTCGGCAGTGCCACGATCTAGATGACCTCAAGGATCCACCTGCTCGCCCCGAGAACCACTCAGAGCCACTGCCGAACTTGCTCATCTGTGTGGTGTGCGGACGAGAGATGAGGTGCGAGGAGGATATCAGAGGTGACGATGCAGGGATGGAGATGTGGTTTGCAAGCTATGCCGGACTGCTTAAATAGCCGAGCCAGGAGGACCATCGCCACCTCAATGCGGGCGTAGCGGCCGGAGTAGCCTTCTAAGTTGTCGTGATCATGCTAAAGCGGCTCCATCAGTCGTCTGGTTCATGTCGGTGTGACCGACATGAATGTGGGTAGGCGATCGTCCGGCTGTGTATGTTTTGAGCGGTAGTAAATGTGCGGCTCGGCTTCTGAAAAAGAACTCACGGTGAAGGTTTTGAGTGGGACCGCTCAGTCAAACACCTACGTGGCAGACGTTTGGACGAGCGCAAACCTCCTACCGATTTTCAGTATATGGAATTTCGAATGTCCAAAGTGATCCACATATATTTGATGCATGACATTGGAGGAAAAAAATATCCGAACCACACAATCTAGGCATTTAGAGAACGTCTGATGCACGCCTGAAGATGCCCTAAGAGCATCCCCAACAGCTGCCCTATTTTAGGGCACAAAAAAGTGGTGGAGTAATTTTTTTAGGGCACAAAACCTATTTTTTTGGGCACAAGAGGTGGCCGTCTCCAACAGGTGCGAATGCCGCACCGCAGCCGAACCTCAATTTGAAGATGATTTTGAACTACTATTTGTCTATGCATTTCAACTACAATATACGAATTTTTGCACCACAACTATGGAAAACAAACCTATACGCAATATGAAATTCAACTTTAAATCCGCATATGAAGTTCAAATGAAAGTCGCAAACATGGTACCAACATCAACCAAAGTGCATGATCAAACATAGAGAAAAAATATGGTTGCTCAACCATCCTTGCCACTTGTAGTTTCTTTTTTCTCATTGTTGGCTTCATCTTCTTTTCTTTCATTCCCATGATTTGTACCATTCATGTCGCCACTCAAACCTCCCATGACATTCATCGTATCTCCAAAGCCATAGCTCATCATGTCCATCAACCCACCCATATAGCATCCTCCCATGACTCCTCCCATACCGCTCATGACTCGTCCCATACTGTTCATGCCACCTTCAATTTCAGTAGTCGTCTTCTTTGCGACCGTCGCCCTCAATTTTTTCGCTGTGGCCAAAGCCGACGGGTCGCGCGGCGACCGCTTCGCTGCTTCTCCACGAGGCTTGGCGGCGGTACGGGTCTTCTTCAGCTTGTCTCTGTCCATTTCTGTCGCTTTCACCGGTTGCGGGGCGATGAATCCACCATGGCTGACATGGGCGGCGGCGGCGGCAGGTGAGGGAGTCCTCGATTAAGGGGTCCTCGGACAGCCGGACTATGTACTTGTGCCGGACTGTTGGACTATGAAGATACAAGATTGAAGACTTCATCCCGTGTCCGGGTGGGACTCTCCTTTGTGTGGAAGGCAAGCTTGGCTATTCAGATATGTAGATTTCCTTCTCTGTAACCGCCTCTGTGTAACCCTAGCCCCCTCTGGTGTCTATATAAACTGGAGGGTTTAGTCCGTAGGACGAGAACAATCATAATCATAGGCTAGCTTCTAGGGTTTAGCCTCTGTAATCTCGTGGTAGATCAACTCTTGTAATACTCATAACATCAAGATCAATCAAGCAGGAAGTAGGGTATTGCTACGTCTCGAGCTTGCGTTGGTTTTCCTCGAAGAGGAGAGGGTGATGCAGCGATAGTAGCGTAAGTATTTCCCTCAGTTTTTGGGAACCAAGGTATCAATCCAGTAGGAGGCTCCTCAAAAGTCCCACGCGCCTACACAAACAAACTGAGAACTCGCAACCAACGCAATAAAGGGGTTGTCAATCCCTTCACCGCCACTTGCGAAAGTGAGATCTAATAAAGATAGTAAGATAAGATAAATATATTTTTGGTATTTTATAAGATAGATGCAAAAAGTAAAGATGCAAATAAAAGTAGATTGAAAGCAAATATGATAAGAGATAGACCCGGGGGCCATAGGTTTCACTAGTGGCTTCTCTCAAGATAGCATAAGTATTACGGTGGGTGAATAAGTTACTGTCGAGCAATTGATAGAAAAGCGCATAGTTATGAGATTATCTAGGCATGATCATGTATATAGGCATCACGTCCATAACAAGTAGACCGACTCCTGCCTGCATCTACTACTATTACTCCACACATCGACCGACTCCTGCCTGCATCTAGAGTATTAAGTTCATAAGAACAGAGTAACGCATTGAGCGAGATGACATGATGTAGAGGGATAAACTCAAGCAATATGATATACTAGTAATTGGCACGTGTTTTGCACATTTATAGCATGCATGTCAACGATTCATGTTGACTTCTTCAATTTTTAAATAGCTATAACTCATTATTTATTTTTCCTAGTCATGCAACAATTTATGCTTTTCATTAGCTATAACTCATTTTTGGGATGTTGCTTTCCATAAGCTTTAGATGTTTTTAGCAACTATTTATGTTTTTTTGCAAGGTTCTGGCATCAACGCGCTGGACATCATCTTATTTCGTAAAATATATATGCTTGATAAACGTGTAGCACTTGACTATAATTATCTTTTTTGCTTATATTCAATCTCTTGTGTCACATTTTCCCTTTATTTGAGTGTATATTTTGAAAACTATTATGTCAGTGCAGATCTTTGGAAGATGGTGGCCAATGCATCCGAATTGGAAAATCAATTAAAAAAATGAAGATTCCAAACTTTTTGAAACTTATTTAACAAACATGACCTAGCATAATACTCGTGTAAAAAGTTTCACGGGGGAATGACCGTCGTGGTATCCTTGGCAATAAAAAACCATAAGTCCAAAAGATATGAATAGTAACTTTTTTATAGTGCGTATCTATTTTTTTCCTATCTAGACCACCACGCTTACACGTGCAATGCACGTCTTACAATCATGGAGCGGTTTTTTTTTGAGAAACTTGCCGAGTGTAAGTATTTTTTTGCAAGTATTGCTTTTTTAGGCAATTTAGGAAGTATTGCTGAGGTAGAGTATGGAAGCCCATCCTCATGACACGGAGAAGAATTTACAAATTCTGCCTTGGGCTTAGCACGTCCTCCACTCAATTTGCAACATGGCCCAAGATGTATCACGTATTGGACCTCTTTTCTGGGACGTAGGAGGCGATGGTTCGAGAACACAGTGGAGGTTGTTACGATATACTGTTCATCACGAATCCCACAGCTGCCAGCCGTTAGATTCAGCACACCAACGGTTATGATTGATGCTCCAGATCCAATTCAAAACTGATACACTATATAGTAGTATAGAAAACAGCATCTTGTTATCCTCGATGGCAACAATACAATACGTTCCTTGCAACCCTTGCTGTCACTGGGTAAGGACACCGCAAGATTGAACCCAAAGCTAAGCACTTCTCCCATGGCAAGAAAGATCAATCTAGTAGGCCAAACCAAACTGATAATTCGAAGAGACTTGCAAAGATAACTCAACCATACACAAAAGAATTCAGAGAAGATTCAAATATTATTCATAGATAAACTTGATCATAAACCCACAATTCATCGGATCTCGACAAACACACCGCAAAAAGAGTTTACATCGAATAGATCTCCACAAGAGAGGGGGAGAACATTGTATTGAGATCCAAAAAGAAAGAAGAAGCCATCTAGCTAATAACTATGGACCCGTAGGTCTGTGGTAAACTACTCACAACTCATTGGAGGGGCAAGGATGTTGATGTAGAAGCCCTCCATGGTTGATTCCCCCTCCGGCAGAGTGCCGGCGAAGGCTCCAAGATGGGATCTCACAAATACAGAAGGTTATGGCGGTGGAAATTGTGTTTCGTGGTGCTCATGGATGTTTTCGGGGTACGTAGGTATATATAGGAGGAAAAAATACGTCGGTGGCCGCCCGAGGGGCCCACGAGACAGGGGGCGCGCCCTACAGTGGGGCGCGGCCTCCTATCTCGTGGCTTCCTCGGCTGCTTCTTGACTTGCACTCCAAGTCCTATGGATCACGTTCATTCCAAAAATCACGCTCCCGAAGGTTTCATTCCGTTTGGACTCCGTTTGATATTCCTTTTCTTCGAAATACTGAAATAGGCAAAAAAAACAGCAATATGGGCTGGGCCTCCGGTTAGTAGGTTAGTCCCAAAAATGATATAAATGTGTAAAATAAAGCCATAAACATCCAAAAGGGGTAATATAATAGCATGGAACAATCAAAAATTATAGATACGTTGGAGACGTATCAAGCATCCCCAAGCTTAATTCCTGCTCGTCCTCGAGTAGGTAAATGATAAAAAGAGAATTTTTGATGTGGAATGCTACATAGCATAATTCATAATGTAATTTTCTTTATTGTGGCTTGAATGTTCAGATCCAAATGATTCAAAATAAAAGTTCATATTGATAAAAGAAATAGTAACACTTCAAGCATACTAATCAAAGTAATCATGTTTTCTCAAAATAACATGGCAAAAGAAAGTTCATCCCTACAAAATCATATAGTTAGGCTATGCTTCATTTTCGTCACACAAAGATGTTCCCAACTTCTATACCCCCGACGTCAAGCCAAGCAATTGTTTCATACTTAAATAATCTCAAACTTTTTCAACCTTCATGCAATACATGAGCGTGAGCCATGGATATAGCACTATGGGTGGAATAGAATATGATGATGGGGATTGTGTGGAGAAGACAAAAAAAAGAAAGTCTCACATTGACGAGGATAATCAATGGGCTATGGAGATGCCCATCAATTGATGTCAACATGAGGAGTAGGGATTGCCATGCAACGGATGCACTAGAGCTATAAATGAATGCTCAACAAAAGAAAACTAGTGGGTGTGCATCCAACTTGCTTGCTCACGAATACCTAGGGCATTTGAGGAAGCCCATCGTAGGAATATACAAGCAAAGGTCTATAATGAAAAATTCCCACTGGTATGAAAAAGACAACTTATGAGACTCACTATATGAAAAACATGGTGCTACTTTGAAGCACAATATATGAGACTCACTACATGGAGAACAAGGTGCTACTTTGAAGCACAAGTGTGGAAAAAGAGATAGTAACATTGCCCTTTTTATTTATTTATTTTCTTCTTTTTTTATTTCTTTTTTCTTTTTTTCTTTTTTTCTTTTTCTTTTTTTTGGGCCTTCCTTTTTTTTGGCCTTCCTTCTTTTTTTTCCTATTTTTTCTTTTTGGGCAATGCTCTAATAATGATGATCATCACACCTCTATTGATTACAACATATGAATTACAACTCGAAACTAGAACAAGATATGACTCTATATGAATGCCTCCGGCGGTGTACAAGGATGGTGCAATGAATCAAGAGTGACATGTATGAAAAATAATGCATGGTGGCTTTGCCATAAATACGATGTCAACTACATGATCATGCAATGGCAATATGACAAAAGTAAAGTATGTCATGATGATGATGAATGGAACGGTGGAAAGTTGCATGGCAATATATCTCGGAATGGCTATGGAAATGCCATAATAGGTAGGTATGGTGGCTGTTTTGAGGAAGATATAAGGAGGTTTATGTGTGATAGAGCATATTGTATCACGGGGTTTGGATGCATCGGCGAAGTTTGCACCAACTCTCAAGGTGAGAAAGGGCAATACACGGTACCGAAGAGGCTAGCAAAGACGGAAAGGTAAAAGTGCGTATAATCCATGGACTCAACATTAGTCAAAAGAACTCATATACTTATTGCAAAAATTTAGAAGTCGTCAAAAATCAAGGACTACGTGCATGCTCCTAGGGGGATAGATTGGTAGGAAAAGACCATCGCTCGTCCCCGACCGCCACTCATAAGGATGCACAAGCCAGGTAGACTTCATGTTTCAAATTTGTTACACAACTTTAACCATACGTGCATGCTACAGGACTTGCCATAATCACCCAACTAGGATGACTTTAATATCACTACCTCCATATCTTAAAACAATTATCAAGTATCAAATTGATCATAGCATCCAATTCACTTCCTATGATAGTTTTTATTATACCCAACTTGGATGCCTGCCATTCTAGGACCAATTTTATAACCATAGCAAATACCATGCTGTTCTAAAAGACTCTCAAAATAATATAAGTGAAGCATGAGAGACTAGAAATTTCTTCAAAATTAAGACACCACCGTGCTCTAAAAGATATAAGTGAAGCACTAGAGCAAAAACTATCAAGCTCAAAAGATATAAGTGAAGCACATAGAGTATTCTAGCAAATTCTAATCAAATAGGCTTCTCCCAAAAGGTGTGTACAGCAAGGATGATTGTGGTAAACTAAAAAGCAAAGACTAATATAATACACGACGCTCCAAGCAAAACACATATCATGTGGCGAATAAAAATATAGCTCCAAGTAAAGTTACCAATGAACGAAGACGAAAGAGGGGATGCCTTCCCGGGGCATCCCCAAGCTTAGGCTTTTGGCTATTATTGAATATCTTGGGGTGCCTTGGGCATCCCCAAGCTTAGGCTCTTGCCACCCTTTATTCCATAGTCCATAAAAGCTTTACCCAAAACTTGAAAACTTCACAACACAAAATTCAACAGGAAATCTTATAAGCTCCGTTAGTGAAAGAAAACAAAATCACCACATAAGGTACTGCAATGAACTCATTCTTTATTTAATTTGGTGTTAAACCTACTGTATTCCAACTTCCTTATGGTTTATAAACTATTTTACTGGCCATAGATGCATTGAAATTAGCAAACAACACACGAAAAACAGAATCTGTCAAAAACAGAACAGTCTGTAGTAATCTGTAACTAACCCAAACTTATGAAACTCTAAAAATCCTACCAAAATAGGAAGAGCCTGGAAAATTTGTTTATTGAACAGAAGCAAAAAGAATCAACACAAAATCACGTTCCTGTGATTTAACAAAATTATATTCGTGCGCGCAATGTTTCTGTTTTTCAGCAGAATCAAATCAACTATCATCGTAGGTTATCCTATAGGTTCTACTTGGCACAAACACTAACTAAAAGATAAAAACACATCGAAACAGAAGGTAGATGCAATATTTATTACTGAACAGGAGCAAAAACAAAAAACATAAAAAAATTGGGTTGCCTCCCAACTAGCGCTATCGTTTAACGCCCCTAGCTAGGTATAAAAGCAAGGATAGATCTAATGGGTGCCATCTTTGGCACTAAATTCATAAGTAGCACGCATGATAGATTCATAAGGTAATTTGACTTTCTTTCTTGGAAAGTGCTCCATGCCTTTCTTTAATGGAAATTGGAATCTAATATTCCCTTCCTTCATATAATTAATCGCACCAATCGTTCTAAGGAAAGGTCTACCAAGAATAATAGGGCAAGAAAGATTGCAATCTATATCAAGAACGATAAAATCTATGGGCACCAAATTTCTATTTGCAATAATGAGAACATCATTGATCCTTCCCATAGGCTTTTTAATGGTGGAATCCGCAAGGTGCAAATTTAAAGAGCAATCATCAAGATCATGGAAACCTAGAATATGACATAAAGTTTTCGGAATCGTGGAAACACTAGCACCCAATCACACAAAGCAAAACACTCATAATCTTTAATTCTAATCTTTATAGTAGGTTCCCACTCATCATTAAGTTTTCTAGGTATAGAAACTTCCAAATTAAGTTTTTCATCATAAGATTGCATCAAGGCATCAACAATATGTTTGGTAAAAGCTTTGTTTTGACTATAAGCATGAGGAGAATTAACAACGGATTGCAACAAGGAAATACAACCTTTTAAAGAACAATTATCATAATCAAATTCCTTGAAATCCGAGATAGTAGGTTCAATATTATTAGAAGTTAAGGATTCTCCAATCTCACTTTTACCAATTTTAGCATCAAGATCTAAAGACTCCGAATTCTTGGGACGCCTTCTAGGCAAAGTCGATTCATCATCAGTCCCATAATCATCAAAATTCATATTGCAAAACGTAGATCTAATAGGAGACGCATCAATGACTTTAAGATCCTCATCATTATTTTCATGGAAACTAGAAGAACATGCTTTTATAAAGCTGTCTTTTTTAGCACGCAATCTAGCGGTTCTTTCCTTGCACTCGTCAATGGAAATTCTCATTACTTTGAGAGACTCATTGATATCATGCTTAGGAGGAGAAGATCTAAGTTTAAGAGAATCAACATCAAGTGAAAGTCTATCAACGTTCCTAGCCAAATCATCAACTTTGAGCAATTTTTCTTCAAGCAAAGCATTAAAATTCTTTTGAGAAATCATAAATTCTTTCACACTATTCTCAAAATCAGAGGGCATCTTATTAAAATTACCATAAGAATTATTGTAGGAATTTCCATAATTATTAGAGGAATTACTAAGGAACGGTCTAGCATTAGAGTTTCCTCTATAAGCATTGTTTCCAAAACTATTCCTACCAACAAAATTCACATGCATAGATTCATTATTATTCTCAATAAAAGAAGACAAAGGCATATCACTGGGATCAATAGGAGTATTTTTAGTAGCAAACATATTCATAAGTTCATCCATCTTTCCACTCAAAACATTGATTTCTTCTATAGCATGCACTTTTTTACTAGAGGATCTTTTGGTGTGCCATTGAGAATAATTAGCCATAATATTATCAAGAAGTTTTGTAGCATCTCCTAATGTGATTTCCATAAACGTGCCTCCCGCGGCCTAACCTAAGAGATTTCTAGAAGCAAAGTTCAAATCGGCATAAAATTTTTGTATGATCATCCATAAATTTAAACCATGGGTAGGGAAATTGCGAAGCATCAATTTCATTCTTTCCCAAGATTGGGCAACATGCTCATGATCAAGTTGTTTAAAATTCATAATATCGTTCCTAAGAGTGATAATCTTAGCGGGAGGAAAATACTTAGAGATAAAAGCATCTTTGCACTTGTTCCAAGAATCAATACTATTTTTTGGCAAAGACGAAAACCAAAATTTAGCACGATCTCTAAGTGAAAACGGAAATAACTTCAATTTGACAATATTGTTATCCGTATCTTTCTTCTTTTGCATATCACACAAATCAACAAAATTGTTTAGATGAGTAGCGGCATCTTCACTAGGAAGGCCGGCGAATTGATCTTTCATAACAAGATTCAGCAAAGCAGTATTGATTTCACAAGACTCAACATCATTAAGAGGAGCAATCGGAGTACTAAGGAAATCATTGTTATTGGTATTCGAGAAATCACAAAATTTGGTATTATCTTGCGCCATGGCAACAAGTAATCCAACACACAGGAAAACAGAAAAACGGCAAGCGAAAAAAAGAGAGGAGGAGATTGGGAAAGAGAGGGCGAATAAAACGTCAAGGGTGAAGTGGGGGAGAGGAAAACGAGAGGCAAATGGCACATAATGTAAATGCGAGGGAGATGGGTTTGTGATGGCTACTTGGTATGTCTTGACTTGAGCGAAAACCTCCCCGGCAACGGCGCCAGAAATCCTTCTTGCTACGTCTCGAGCTTGCGTTGGTTTTCCTCGAAGAGGAGATGGTGATGCAGCGATAGTAGCGTAAGTATTTCCCTTAGTTTTTGGGAACCAAGGTATCAATCCAACAGGAGGCTCCTCAAAAGTCCCATGCACCTACACAAACAAACTGAGAACTCGCAACCAACGCAATAAAGGGGTTGTCAATCCCTTCACGGCCACTTGCGAAAGTGAGATATAATAAAGATAGTAAGATAAGATAAATATATTTTTGGTATTTTATAAGATAGATGCAAAAGGTAAAGATGCAAATAAAAGTAGATTGAAAGCAAATATGGTAAGAGATAGACCCGGGGGCCATAGGTTTCACTAGTGGCTTCTCTCAAGATAGCATAAGTATTACGATGGGTGAACAAATTACTGTCGAGCAATTGATAGAAAAGCGCATAGTTATGAGATTATCTAGGCATGATCATGTATGTAGGCATCACGTCCATAACAAGTAGACCGACTCCTGCCTGCATCTACTACTATTACTCCACACATCAACCGACTCCTGCCTGCATCTAGAGTATTAAGTTCATAAGAACAGAGTAACGCATTAAGCAAGATGACATGATGTAGAGGGATAAACTCAAGCAATATGATATAAACCCCATCTTGTTATCCTCGATGGCAACAATACCATACGTGCCTTGTAACCCTTTCTTTCACTGGGTAAGGACACCGCAAGATTGAACCCAAAGCTAAGCACTTCTCCCGTGGCAAGAAAGATCAATCTAGTAGGCCAAACCAAACTGATAATTCGAAGAGACTTGCAAAGATAACTCAATCATACATAAAAGAATTTGGAGAAGATTCAAATATTATTCATAGATAAACTTGATCATAAACCCACAATTCATCGGATCTCGACAAACACACCGCAAAAAGAGTTTACATCGAATAGATCTCCACAAGAGAGGGGGAGAACATTGTATTGAGATCAAAAAAGAGAGAAGAAGTCATCTAGCTAATAACCATGGACCCGTACGTCTATGGTAAAATACTCACAACTCATCGGAGGGGCAAGGATATTGATGTAGAAGCCCTCCATGGTCAATTCCCCCTCCAGCAGAGTGCCGGCGAAGGCTCCAAGATGGGATCTCGCGGATACAGAAGGTTACGGTGGTGGAAATTGTGTTTCGTGGTGCTCCTCGATGTTTTCGGGGTACATAGGTATATATAGGAGGAAGAAGTACGTCGGTGGCCGCCCGAGGGGTCCACGAGACAGGCGGGTGCGCCCTACAAGGGGGGGCGCGGCCTCCTATCTCGTGGCTTCCTGGGCTGCTTCTTGACTTGCACTCCAAGTCCTCTGGATCACGTTCGTTCCAAAAATGACGCTCCCGAAGGTTTCATTCTGTTTGGACTCCGTTTGATATTCCTTTTCTTCGAAATACTGAAATAGGCAAAAAAAACAGCAATATGGGTTGGGCCTCCGGTTAGTAGGTTAGTCCCAAAAATGATATAAATGTGTAAAATAAAGCCCATAAACATCCAAAGGGGGTAATATAATAGCATGGAACAATCAAAAATTATAGATACGTTGGAGACGTATCAGGTATTACCTCCATAGAGAGGGCCCGTACCTGGGTAAACATTGTGTCCCCCGCCTCCTATTACCATTAGCCTTAGACGCACAGATCGGGACCCCCTACCCGAGATCCGCCGGTTTTGACACCGACATTGGTGCTTTCATTGAGAGTTCCACTGTGTCGTCACCATAAGGCTTGATGGCTCCTTTAATCATCCACAACGATGCGATCCAGGGTGAGGTTTTCCTCCCCGGACAGATCTTCATATTCGGTGGCTTCGCACTGCGGGCCAACTCGCTTGGCCATCTGGAGCAGATCGATAGCTACGCCCCTGGTCATCAGGTCAGGTTTGGAAGCCCGAACTACAGTGCCGACATCCGTGGAGACTTGATCTCCAACGGATTCGAGCCCATCACAGGTGCACCGAACAATCACGATGAGCATGACTTAGATCTGCCATCGGGCGGTGTTCGGGAGATCACACCTGCAGCTACCCCGGCTCTCAATCCAGAGCAGATTGTGCCATCTGAAGACGGGTGGGTGGACCCCGCCACGGAGGCTGCACACTCAGTGGCGATAGAGCCAAACACAGACTTCGCCTCCAATATGTCTGCATCGTCGGACCCCCGGACTCGTCTCCGGCCGCAGGCTCCGAACTGCGTACATTTGTGCCCATCGAAGCTGATTGGGCATAGATCGTGGAATTTATCTCCGTGGATATCTTTCAGCACTCGCCCCTGGGCGACGTGGTAAATTCATTAAAATCCCTCTCCTTGTTAGGAGACTCTTGGCCGAACTATGTCCGGCTTGAGTGGGAAGCGGACGACGAAGAAATTCGTTCCCCGCCCACCACCCACTTAATAGCCATTGTCGACGACTTAACCGACATGCTTGATTTTGACTCCTAAGACATCAACGGTATGAACGACGATGCCGGAGAAGAACAGGAACCACCGCCCACAGGGCGCTGGACAGCCACCTCATCATATGATATATACATGGTGGACACACCCAAAGAAAACAACTGCGAGGAATGGACGGATGCAACGGAGGATAATCCTCTGAAGAAGCAACCAAAGCGCCGACGTCAGCGGCACCGCTCTAAATCCCGCCATAGAAAAAACAACGATAACGGCACAAGAAAGAATAATACCCCGGATGCCTCCAAAGATAACGATGACCCCATGAACCAGGATGGAGCAGGATGAGCCAGGGAACGGCGAACATAGTCCGGGGCCGCTGTCCGATCATAGTGATGGTGAAGATAAAACTCATAAACCTGTCTTCGGAGAGGAAAATAGTCGGGACGATGATGCATTCATCATCCCGGAAAAGAACTTGGAACAAGAGAACTTCCACAAAAGGCTTATCGCCACCGCAAGGAGCTTGAAGAAGCAGAAGCAGAGGCTTAAGGCCATGCAGGTTACGCTCAACCACAGATGGAACAAAGTGGTCGACACTGACAAAAAATATGGTGGCGATCGCCACACAAAGAGCTACCCAAAGCGCAAGCTGCTGCCCGAATTCGACGACGAGGCTATAGAGCCCATCCCGCCAAAAAATAATACGGCCGATCTGCCGACCACCCCGTGGCCGAGACAGAGCGACTAATGAGGCCGCACACAAGTCAGCACACGATCTACGTGAGCATCTAGACAAAAAATCCGGTATGGCCAGGTCCATCTATGGATCTAGGAAGCATGCCCCTACGCAGGACCACGGCCACCAAAACGACTATACTGATCGAATACCAGCTCGGAATCAACACCGAACACTACATCCATTGGAAACATGCCACGACACATCCAAATACAGGGGTGCTACGCACCCCCTGTGCTTCACCGATGAGGTGCTGGATCACGAATTTCTAGAGGGATTTAAACTCGTAAACATAGAGGCATACGATGGAACGACAGACCCTGCAGTCTGGATTGAGGACTTTATTCTTCGCATCCACATGGCTCGCGGAGATGATCTCCACGCCATCAAATACCTGCCCCTCAAGTTAAAAGGACCAGCTCGGCACTGGTTGAAAAGCCTCCCCGAAAACTCAATTGGAAGTTGGGAGCAACTTGAGGACGCTTTCACGACCAATTTTCAAGGGACTTATGTCCGACCTCCAGAAACAAACGATTTAAGTCACATAATCCAACAACCCAGAGAGTCATCTCGTAAGCTTTGGAACAGATTCCTCACCAAGAAGAACAAAATCGTTGATTGCCCGGATGCTGAAGCCTTAGCGGCTTTCAAACACAGTGTCTGGGACGGATGGCTCGCCAGACACCTCGGCCAGGAAAACCCGAGGACAATGGCAGCCCTCACCAGCCTTATGACCCGCTTTTGCGCGGGCGAGGACAGTTGGTTGGCCTGCAATGGCAACAGTGACCCAGGCACATCCGAAGTCAGGGACGGCAGTGGAAAACCGGGACGCAATAAAAACAAGCGCTGAAATAATGAAGATAGCCCAGACAACTCAACGGTAAACGCCGGATTCAGGGGCTCTCGACCAGGTCAACGAAAAAAGCCATTTAAAGGAAGCAGAGATGGACCATCCAGCCTAAACAAAATCCTAGACAGATCATGTCAGATTCATGGCACCCCCGAGAAGCCTGCGAATCACACCAACAGAGAATGTTGGGTCTTCAAGCAGGCCGGCAAGCTAAACGTCGAACACAAGGGGAGGGAGCCGCCAAGTGAAGACGAGGACGAACCTCGCCAGCTGAACACTGGGGGACAAAAAAATTTCCACCAGAGGTCAAAACAGTGAACATGATCTACTTCACCCACATACCAAAGAGGAAACGCAAACGCGCACTCCGAGACGTATACGCTATAGAGCCCGTTGCCCCCAAATTCAAACCATGGTCGGCCTGCCCGATCACTTTCGATCGCAGGGATCATCTGACTAGTATCCGGCATGGCGGTTCGGCTGCCTTGGTGCTCGACCCAATAATTGACGGATACCATCTCACCTGAGTCCTCATGGATGGCGGCAGTAGTCTTAATCTGATATATCAGGACACTGTCCGCAAAATGGGGATAGACCCATCAAGAATTAGCCAAAGCAGTACTACGTTTAAAGGAGTAATACCAGCCATAGAGGCCCGTTGCACGGGCTCTCTAACATTGGAGGCTGTATTCGGTTCTCCCGACAACTTTAGAAGCAAAGAACTAATCTTCGACATTGCTCCATTCCGAAGCGGCTATCATGCACTACTCGCAAGAACGGCCTTCGCTCATTTCAATGCAGTGCCGCATTACGCCTATCTTAAACTTAAGATGCCCGGTCCATGTGGCGTCATCACAATCAGCGGAAATACAGAGTGTTCCTTGCGTGTGGAAGAATATGTGGCGGCTCTAGCAGCCAAACCACTGAACGGCCTCTCCAACCCGAATAAATGATCGGTCGTCGAGACCACGGACACAGTAGACGTGTCCGGTGCACCACTAGTTGTAGCAGCCCAGATAAACCTGAGCTTGGTCGACGGATATGCCCCCATATGTGGTGCTAGGGGTTGCTAGCATGTAAAAGGGCCAATAGTTCGCCTCGACCCTATTAATACACAATAGATTGAATTCTCATGGTTCATTAAGAATAACCAACTTTTCGCACGATCACACTAGATTCTTTCACCTGGGTTCCTTTTTTTCACAGATGATCATTGTGCTACACCCTTCCAGGATATGGCACAACGGAGACAAAGGCGCAGACGTGCAGCAGGGCCCTGTTCAAAGGTTTCTTTTTAGATTAAGACCCTGTGTAAGCCGTTTTTACTGTCTCTTGTTGCTTCACACCCTCCAGGTACTCAAAATAACCGAGAGGGATACTGGCGTTATTGGCAAGCTTTTTCGTCACACCAGATTAATGCATGTACCTGGAAATTCAGGGTTCATTATCGAGGGCGGTACTCAGCCCAGTATATGTTGAAAAGTCCGAATACCTTAGGGAGTGTTCAGCGTCGCGAGTTTGGCCTTATATGCATCAGCTCCGAATCATGTCTTTGGTCAATTGTTGGGTTTGCCCGGCTCCCGTGTTTTGCTACCTTACGTTCCGCTCTATCGGCTAAGGTGGCACCGGGAGAACTACTGCGATTGTGCCCTGGTTCATCTGGATGAGCACCTCAGTAGAGAAAGCCGAAAATTGACTGTCATGATAAAGCGAGAGACTGGTCAACCACTCGATGACTCAGTGGAATCTCGTGATTCCTCCGCATTAACGAAGGACCGGTTTCCCGGTCACGTATGTATGCACACCGTATTTGGATGAATGCAGATGTACCAAGGGCTACATAGTAGCCCCACCGTCAAACTCCTATGGCTAAGTGAAAGTGTTAAAGCTATATAGTCCGATTGCCTTGTTCGCCACACTATCACCTCCTTAACGGACCAAGACATTGGATCAAGTGTGATTATGCGCTTTACCGAACACCCCCGCATTATATGCATGGGGGCTGAAGCCGACAACTGCAAACTTTCAGGTTATAATATACATAAACAGCCGCACAGGAGGCACTCAATACTTTACGGGCAAAAGTATAAATATAGCCTTTATAATCAAAATAGCATTGTTTTTACAATCAAGATGCATGTCACTGGAACATGGTACTCTTTGAGCACTGAGCCTCTATTAAACGGGCACCTTCTAGGACTTCTTCAAAATAGTGCTCGGGTGAGTACTGACCCAGGGCGGACCCCTGGTTGCAACATCGGTGGCCTCCAACTCCACCCAATATGTCTTAACACGGGCAAGAGCCATCCATGCACCCTCTATGCACGCCGACCTCTTGACAGCATTGATATGCGGCACAGCACGAAGAAATTGTTGCGCCAAACCAAAATAACTAACCGGGCTCAGCCCCTTTGGCCACAGATGGTCCACGACAGCCTTCATGGCAAGCCCGGCCAACCTATGTAGCACGGCCCACTCGGCAATTTGCTCATTTAATAGCCGCGGATGCTTTCGAGCACTGAACTGCGACCAGAACAATCTTTCCACCTCATGATCTTTCGGATCCTTGAAATACTCCGTCGCATCAGTAGCACTCTTTGCTAAATCCAAGTATGCGTCTGCAGAGCTCCACAATTGATCAAGAGGGGCATATTTTGGATCGCCGAACTTCGTTCGCAATAGAAAGGGCTTCCCAGCCGTGATATCACCGGATTGCCGAAGCTCCTCCTGCGCCTCGCTCATTTCAGAGCGAGTTTCCTTTGCTGCCTGCAAGGCCCTCTCTAGGTCAGTCGTTCTCGTTTGGTTTTCCTTTTCAAGAAGCTCATATCGGCTGGCGGCATTTTGTAGCTCAATAGCCATGTTGTCTATTTTATCCTCACTTTGGCGATGCGCAGCCTGTTCGGTTTTTAATTCTTCGGCTGCCTTCAGGGCGGCCGCATCACTTCTCCTGGCTTGCTCTTTGGCTCGGGCAAGTTCTGCCCAAAGGGTCTCTATGGCGGCAGCCCCATCTGCAGTAAAATCATATTATCAGTACTAGCATCATGCTCGTCTTAATATTTGCTGACCACCCGAATATACATACCATGTGCCTCATCAAGCCGCTTGTTAACAAGCGTGATGTCCACATCCGCCATGTCAAGTTGCCGCCTCAATTCGGCAAATTCAGCAGTTCGGTCAGCCGCTTGATCTGCAGCCGCCTACGCACAAGAGCAACGCTATCAGTACCTGAGACTATGATCCTCTGCTTGCCTTGTGTGGACGGAAACCAGAGTCTCAGGGGCCACTACCTATACAAGTACACCTCGTGAGTGTGGTACAGTCAGAAAAATATATGTCACTTTGCGTACTGATACGTCTCCAATGTATCTATAATTTTTTATTGTTCCATGCTATTATATTACCCCCTTTTGGATGTTTATGGGCTTTATTTTACACATTTATATCATTTTTGGGACTAACCTACTAACTGGAGGCCCAGCCCATATTGTTGTTTTATTGCCTGTTTCAGTATTTCAAAGAAAAGGAATATCAAACAGAGTCCAAACGGAATGAAACTTTCGGAAAAGTTATTTTTGGAACAGAACCAATCCCAGGAACTTGGAGTGCAAGCCAGGGGATCATCGAGGAGGCCACGAGACAGGGGGCGCGCCCACCCCCCCTGGGCGCGCCCTACCCTCTCATGGGCCCCTCGAGGCTCCGCCGACCGACTTCTTTCGCCTATATAAGCCTGCGTACCCTAAAAACATCAAAAACGAAGATAGATCAGGAGTTCCGCTGCCGCAAGCCTCTGTAGCCACCAAAAACCTCTCGGGAGCCCGTTCCGGCACCCTGCCGGAGGGGGAACTCATCACCGGTGGCCATCTTCGTCATCCCGACACTCTTCATGACGAGGAGGGAGTAGTTCACCCTCGGGGCTGAGGGTATGTACCAGTAGCTATGTGTTTGATCTCTCTCTCTCTCTCTTTCTCTCGTGTTCTCTCTATGGCACGATCTTGATGTATCGCGAGCTTTGCTATTATAGTTGGATCTTATGATGTTTCTCCCCCTCTACTCTCTTGTGATGAATTGAGTTTTCCCTTTGAAGTTATCTTGTCGGATTGAGTCTTTAAGGATTTGAGAACACTTGATGTATGTCTTGTCGTGCTTATCTGTGGTGACCATGGGATATCATGTGCCACTTGATGTATGTTTTGGTGATCAACTTGCGGGTTTCGCCCATGAACCTATGCATAGGGGTTGGCACACGTTTTCGTCTTGACTCTCCGGTAGAAACTTTGGGGCACTCTTTGAAGTACTTTTGTGTTGGTTGAATAGATGAATCTGAGATTGTGTGATGCATATCGTATAATCATGCCCACGGATACTTGAGGTGACAATGGAGTATCTAGGTGACATTAGGGTTTTGGTTGATTTGTGTCTTAAGGTGTTATTCTAGTACGAACTCTTGAATAGATTGATCCGAAAGAATAACTTTGAGGTGGTTTCGTACCCTACCATAATATCTTCATTTGTTCTCCGCTATTAGTGGCTTTGGAGTCACTCTTTGTTCCATGTTGAGGGATTGTTATATGATCTATCTATGTTATTATTGTTGAGAGAACTTGCACTAGTGAAAGTATGAACCCTATGCCTTGTTTCCTATCATTGCAATACCGTTTACGCTCACTTTTATCATTAGTTACCTTGTTGTTTTTATATTTTCAGATTACAAAAACCTATATCTACTATCCATATTGCACTTGTATCACCATCTCTTCGATGAACTAGTGCACCTATACAATTTACCATTATATTGGGTGTGTTGGGGACACAAGAGACTCTTTGTTATTTGGTTGCAGGGTTGTTTGAGAGAGACCATCTTCATCCTATGCCTCCCACGGATTGATAAACCTTAGGTCATCCACTTGAGGGAAATTTGCTACTGTCCTACAAACCTGTGCACTTGCAGGCCCAACAACGTCTACAAGAAGAAGATTGTGTAGTAGACATCAAGCTCTTTTCTGGCGCCGTTGCCGGGGAGGCTAGGTAAGAGGCACTCACACCCAGTCAACTAAGCTCTTTTCTGGCGCCGTTGCCGGGGAGGTGAGTGCTTGAAGGTATATCTTTAGATCTTGCAATCGAATCTTTTTTTCTTGTTTTATCTCTAGTTTAGTTTATAAAAGAAAACTTCCAAAAATGGAGTTGAGTTTGTCTCATACGCTTCGTCTTTTTAATATCTTTCGTGAGAATGATGAAAAGGAAAATTGTACTCAAGTGCTAGAAGAAGAAATCTATAGAATGTTTGATACTAAATCTTTGAATGATGAGCATGATTGCAATGTTGTTAGTATGAATTCCTTGAATATCCATGATGCTAATGATATGCAAAGCCACAAGCTTGGGGATGCTATGTTTTATGAAGATGATATTTTTGTCCCCCAAGTTTTGATGAGCAAATTTATTATGATGAAAGCATGCCTCCTATTTATGATGACTATATTGATGAAAGTGGGTTTGGAAGAGTGTCAACTTTAGGAAGTAGTGATCCCACTATTTTTGAGGATGTTGAATCTTATTGTGATTAACATGAAAGTGGATTTGGAAGAGTGTCAACTTTATTTAGTGATGATTCCACTATTTCAAAAGAGGTTCCAATTGATTATGAGAACAAAGTTGCTATCTATGATGATTATTGTGATGACTTGTATGCTATTAAGAATAATGATAACCATGAAACTTGTCATCATGATTTTAGTTTTCAATTGGATTATGCCTCACATGATAATTATTTTGTTGAGTTTGCTCCCACTATTATTCATGAGAAGAATTTTGCTTGTGTGGAGAGTAGTAAAAATTCTATGCTTGTAGATCATGAAAGGAATGCTTTAGGTGTTGGTTATATTGTTGACTTCATTCATGATGCTACTGAAAATTATTATGAGGGGGGAATATATGCTTGCAGGAATTGCAATAATATCAAGTTTCCTCTCTATGTGTTGAAAATCTTGAAGCTATACTTGTGTTACCTTCCTGTGCTTGTTGATTATTGTTCCCATAAGTTGTTTCCTCACAAAATCCCTATGCATAGGAAGTGGGTTAGACTTAAATGTGCTAGTCATATGCTTCATGATGCTCCCGTTATGTTTCAATTCTTATCTTTTATGTGAGCATCATTGTCATCATCATGCCTAGCTAAAAAGGGATTAAAGAAAAGCGCTTGTTGGGAGACAACCCAATATTTATCCTTACTGTTTTTGTGTGTTCACATGACTATGCTACTATAGTAATCAATAAAGTGCCAAGTAAGACCTTTAGGATAGCTTACGGTGATAGTTGTGTTGATCCTACTAAGAATCAGAAACGTTTGCACCCAGTAAATTAGTTTTGTTAATTCACAGAAACGTGCTTCTGATCTGATTCTTTTTGCTCTGGATTGGTACACAAATTTCTTAGGACTTCCTAATTGGTAGGATTTTTGGAGTTCCAGAAGTATACGTTTGATACAGATTACTACAAACTGTTCTATTTTTGACAGATTTTGTTTTCTATGTGTTGTTCGCTTATTTTGATGAATCTATGAGTAGTATCGGAGGGTATGAACCATAGAAAAGTTGGAATACAGTAGATATTACACCAATATGAATTTAGAATGAGTTCATTACAGTACCTAAGTGGTGGTTTTATTTTCTTATACTAGCGGAGCTTACGAGTTTTCTGTTGAGTTTTGTGTTATGGAGTTTTCAAGTTTTGGGTAAAGATTCGATGGACTATGGAATAAGGAGTGGCAAGAGCCTAAGCTTGGGGATGCCCAAGGCACCCCAAGGTAATATTCAAGGACAACCAAGATCCTAAGCTTGGGGATGCCCCGGAAGGCATCCCCTCTTTCGTCTTCGTTTATCGGTAACTTTACTTGGAGCTATATTTATTCACCACATGATGTGTGTTTTGCTTGGAGCGTCATTTTATTTTGTTAGTATTTACTTGCTGTTTGAATACAATACCAAGATCTGAAATTCCTTAATTCTAGAGAGTCTTCACATAGTTTCACAATTATTCGACTACTCATTGGTCTTCACTTATATCTTTCGGAGTAGTTTGTCATTTGCTCTAGTGCATCACTTATATCCTTTAGAGCACGGCGGTGGTTATATTTTATAGAAATTGCTAGTCTCTCATGCTTCACTTATATTATTTTGAAAGTCTTTTAGAACAGCATGGTATTTTCTATGGTTACAAAGTTGGTCCTAGAATGATGAGCATCCAAGTTGGGTATAATAAAAACTATCATAGAAAGTGAATTGGATGCCATGATCAATTTGATACTTGATAATTGTTTTGAGATATGGAGGTAGTGATATTAGAGTCATGCTAGTTGAGGTGATTATGAAAAATGCTTGTGTTGAGATTTGTGATTCCCGTAGCATGCACGTATGGTGAACCGCTTTGTGATGAAGTTGGAGCACAATTTTATTTATTGATTGTCTTCCTTATGAGTGGCGGTCGGGGACGAGCGATGGTCTTTTCCTACCAATCTATCCCCCTAGGAGCATGCGCGTAATACTTTGTTTTTGATGACTTGTAGATTTTTGCAATAAGTATATGAGTTCATTTGACTAATGTTGAGTCCATGGATTATACGCACCCTCACCCTTCCACCATTGCTAGCCTCTCTTGTGCCGCGCAACTTTCGCCGGTACCATACACCCACCATATACCTTCCTCAAAACAGCCACCATACCTACCTATTATGGCATTTCCATAGCCATTCCAAGATATATTGCCATGCAACTTTCCACTGTTCCGTTCATATGACACGCATTACCTTTGTCATATTGCTCTTTGCATGATCATGTAGTTGACATCGTATTTGTGGCAAGGCCACCTTCATAATCTTCATACATGTCACTCTTGATTCATTGCATATCCCGATACACCGCCGGAGGCATTCATATAGAGTCATATCTTGTTCTAGCTTTGAGTTGTAATTCTTGAGTTGTAAATCCATAAAAGTGTGATGATCTTCATTATTAGAGCATTGTCCCAGTGAAGAAAGGATGATGAAGACTATGATTCCCCCACAAGTCGGGATGAGACTTCGGACTTTACAAAAAGAAAAAAAGAGAAAGGCCAAAGAAAAAAAGAAAAAAGAAAAAGAAAAAAAAGAAATAATAATAATAATAAAATGAGAGAAAAAGAGAGAAGGGACAATGCTACTACATCTTTTTCCACACTCGTGCTTCAAAGTAGCACCATGATCTTCATGATAGAGAGTCTCCTATGTTGTCACTTTCATATACTAGTGGGAATTTTTCATTATAGAACTTGGCTTGTATATTCCAATGATGGGCTTCCTCAAAATGCCCTAGGTCTTCGTGAGCAAGCAAGTTGGATGCACACCCACTTAGTTTCTTTTGTTGAGCTTTCATATATTTATAGCTCTAGTGCATCCGTTGCATGGCAATCCCAACTCACTCACATTGATATCTATTAATGGGCATCTCCATAGCCCATTGATACGCCTAGTTGATGTGAGACTATCTTCTCCTTTTTGTCTTCTCCACAACCACCATTCTATTCCACATATAGTGCTATGTCCATGGCTCACGCTCATGTATTGCGTGAAAGTTGAAAGAGTTTGAGATTATTAAAGTATGAAACAATTGCTTGGCTTGCCATCGGGGTTGTGCATGACTAAATACTTTGTGTGATGAAGATAGAGCAACAGTCAGACTATATGATTTTGTAGGGATAACTTTTTTTGGCCATGTTGTTTTGAGAAGACATGATAACTTTGATTAGTATGCTTGAAGTATCACTATTTCTTATGTCAATATGAACTTTTATTTTGAATCATTTGGATCTGAACATTCATGCCCCAATAAAGAGAATTACATTGAGAATTATGCTAGGTAGCTTTCCACATCAAAAATTCTGTTTTTATCATTTACCTACTCGAGGACGAGCAGGAATTAAGCTTGGGGATGCTTGATACGTCTCCAACGTATCTATAATTTTTGATTGTTCCAGGCTATTATATTACCCCTTTTTGGATGTTTATGGGCATTATTTTACACATTTATATCATTTTTGGGACTAACCTACTAACCAGAGGCCCAACCCATATTGTTGTTTTATTGTCTGTTTCAGTATTTCGAAGAAAAGGAATATCAAACGGAGTCCAAACGGAATGAAACCTTCGGAAAAGTTATTTTTGGAACAGAATCAATCCCAGGAACTTGGAGTGCAAGTCAGGGGATCATCGAGGAGGCCACGAGACAGGGGGCGCGCCCACCCCCCTGGGCGCGCCCTACCCTCTCGTGGGCCCCTCGAGGCTCCCCCGACCGACTTCTTTCGCCTATATAAGCCTACGTACCCTAAAAACATCAAAAACGAAGATAGATCGGGAGTTCCGCCGCCGCAAGCCTCTGTAGCCACCAAAAATCTCTCGGGAGCCCGTTCCGGCACCTTGCCGGAGGGGGAACTCATCACCGGTGGCCATCTTCATCATCCCGGCGCTCTTCATGACGAGGAGGGAGTAGTTCACCCTCGGGGCTGAGGGTATGTACCAGTAGCTATGTGTTTGATCTCTCTCTCTCTCTCTCTCTCTCTCTCGTGTTCTCTCTATGGCACGATCTTGATGTATCGCGAGCTTTGCTATTATAGTTGGATCTTATGATGTTTCTCCCCCTCTACTCTCTTGTGATGAATTGAGTTTTCCCTTTGAAGTTATCTTGTCGGATTGAGTCTTTAAGGATTTGAGAACACTTGATGTATGTCTTGCCGTGCTTATCTGTGGTGACAATGGGATATCACATGCCACTTGATGTATGTTTTGGTGATCAGCTTGCGGGTTCCGCCCATGAACCTATGCATAGGGGTTGGCACACGTTTTCGTCTTGACTCTTCGGTAGAAACTTTGGGGCACTCTTTGAAGTACTTTTGTGTTGGTTGAATAGATGAATCTGAGATTGTGTGATGCATATCGTATAATCATGCCCACGGATACTTGAGGTGATAATGGAGTATCTAGGTGACATTAGGGTTTTGGTTGATTTGTGTCTTAAGGTGTTATTCTAGTATGAACTCTTGAACAGATTGATCCGTAAGAATAACTTTGAGGTGGTTTCGTACCCTACCATAATATCTTCGTTTGTTCTCCTCTATTAGTGGCTTTGGAGTCACTCTTTGTTGCATGTTGAGGGATTGTTATATGATCTATCTATGTTATTATTGTTGAGAGAACTTGCACTAGTGAAAGTATGAACCCTATGCCTTGTTTCCTATCATTGCAATACCGTTTACGCTCACTTTTATCATTAGTTACCTTGCTGTTTTTATATTTTCAGATTACAAAAACCTATATCTACTATCCATATTGCACTTGTATCACCATCTCTTCGCCGAACTAGTGCACCTATACAATTTACCATTGTATTGGGTGTGTTGGGGACACAAGAGACTCTTTGTTATTTGGTTGCAGGGTTGTTTGAGAGAGACCATCTTCATCCTACGCCTCCCACGGATTGATAAACCTTGTCATCCACTTGAGGGAAATTTGCTACTTTCCTACAAACCTGTGTACTTGCAGGCCCAACAATGTCTAGACAAGAAGAAGGTTGTGTAGTAGACATCACGTACCTCAAAGCTTCTTAGCAGGCTCGTAAAAGCTTCATTCAACCCGCTTTTTGCGGATGAAATCCTCTCAACCACCGTACCCATTAAGGTACGATGCGCCTCTTAGATAGCCGCTTGCTCCAGAAGACCCATCAATGTGTCCGGTTGTGCACCGGACAATCCCGAGCTCTTTCTGCTAGTCTCCTTAGGAGCCGAGAACTTCGGACTTCGGGCGGCTGAAGAATTACCTTCTGGCCTTTGTGGATCAGGAGAAATCCTCCGCGACAACACTTCAGGGTCGTCCGTCTCATGAGGCGGGGAAGCAGGAGGAAGCGTTTCGCTTTCCATCATCTCCAGAAGAAGATCCCCCGAAGACAAACATTGTGGAGAAGGGCTATGAGCCGGACTGCAAAAAATATGTCTCGGTCGTTATTCTTAGGAAAAGACCAGGGCCTATTTACTAATGTGCCTTCGATTACTTACAGATCGGTTGACGGCTGGCCCCCTTGTGGGCACTGTGCACTAAGGATGCCCTCCGGGGCAGGGCCCCTGGTAAAGGTTGCTTTCCTTGTTTGGAAACCTCCGTTTCCAAGTCCTCAGGGGCGCCCCTTTTCTTCTCGTGGGGAGAGGGGATTCTAGATTCACCTCCCCGATCATCCTCCGACAAGGAGGCACTAATTCCCCCGGGTCGGATGTATAACGTATGAAGCCCGCTTTTGGCTTCTCTATTCCTCCCCTCGTCTTCTCCTGATGGCACTTGATAAGGTGTGCGAGCTAGCATTCTGGTTAATACAGGATCCGGCGAGCCTTCGGGAAGAGGGGCCGGACACCTGATCCTCTCCGCCTTTCTTATCCAGTCCTGGCCGAGGGTAATTGTTCAGAATAATGTTGTGACAAACATAATGACAGCGTGTTCGGTCGCGGAGTACTTACTTGGGTATCTGGATGGTTGCAGTTGAGACCCACATCCTCGGTGGTGTCCGGACACTTTATTCGTGATCCGAAGAATAATCGATACATCCCTTCGAGCGTCACGCCGAAGAAGTGTTGAATGGTTCACGGTCCTTCCGGGTTGAACTCCCACATACGGAGAGATCGACGTTAGCATGGCAGGACCCGATGAACTAACATTACTTGAATTACTTTAACAAGACTGATATCCCTCTTGAGGATATCTCGGATGCGGCTTTGCAATGTCAGCACGTCATTAACTAGCCCCCAGTCCAGCCCTTTGTTGACCCATCATGCCAGTTGGGGCGGAGGGGCAGAGCGGAAGGCTGGGGCGGCTGCCCGCTTTGTACCTAGGGGTGCTGTTATGTAAAACCACTCCTATTGCCATAGGTCGGACACCTCCGGGAAGGAAACCTTTGGCCATGGGGCGTCGGCACCTTTGCTTATTATAGCGCCTCCGCACTCCGCGTGTCACCCATCGACCATCTTCGGCTTTACATTAAAGGTCTTGAGCCACAAACCGAAGTGTGGGGTAATGCGGAGGAAGGCCTCACACACGACGATAAACGACGAGATGTGAAGGAAGGCATCTGGATCTAGATCATGGAAATCTAGCCTGTAATAGAACATGAGCCCTCTAACAAAGGGATCAAGACTGAAACCTATCCCTCGGAGGAAGTGGGAAACGAATACGACACTCTCGTTGGGTTCGGGAGTGGGGATGACCTGCCCTTAAGCAGGTAGCCTATGAGGGATTTCGGCGGTCAGATACTAGCCTCCCTAAGCTTCTTGATGTCCTCCTCTGTGACGGAAGAGGCCATCCACCGGCCTTTAAGGTTGGATCCGGACATGGTTGAAGGTCCGGAGCGCTTGGACTGGGCCTTGCGTGTTAGAACTCGAGGTAGGGGAAGGGAAGGATCGGGCATGGAAAGAAAAGGACAGGTCTTGACCTCTTTATAAAGAGGGTGAATATCAAGCGTCCTCCGTGTGGCCGTTTGGAACTTGCCTAAAACCGAGGAATCATACTAACGGCACGGTTGGGTTACCCACGCCCGTATTGATGAGAATCCCGTGATAAGGGGAACACGATCTCTGCTTCGACAAGACATGCCAATAAAAACGCCTCGCAAGATGTGCAACAGCAGGTTGGGAAAAACGGTTCATATAATGACCGGGCCGCAGCATGATGTCACGCTATGAAGAGTTGTCAGCAGATTAGATTTGTGGAATATTGTGCTCTCTATGGTGGTATGTGGAATTTGTTTTGCAAAGCCAAACACGATTCATGTGTTCAAAATCTACCTTGGAGTATTCGGAGAAGGAACCCGCCTTGCAATGCTGAAGACAATCTGCGCATCGGACTCATCGTCATTGAAGCCTGGTTCAGGGGCTACTGAGGGAGTCCTGGATTAAGGGGTCCTCGGACAGCCGGACTATGTACTTGTGCTGGACTGTTGGACTATGAAGATACAAGATTGAAGACTTCATCCCGTGTCCGGGTGGGACTCTCCTTTGCGTGGAAGGCAAGCTTGGCTATTCGGATATGTAGATTTTCCTTCTCTGTAACCGCCTCTGTGTAACCCTAGCCCCCTCCGGTGTCTATATAAATTGGAGGGTTTAGTCCGTAGGATGAGAACAATCATAATCATAGGCTAGCTTCTAGGGTTTAGCTTCTGTGATCTCGTGGTAGATAAACTCTTGTAATACTCATATCATCAAGATCAATCAAGCAGGAAGTAGGGTATTACTTCCATAGAGAGGGCCCGAACCTGGGTAAACATTGTGTCCCCCGCCTCCTGTTACCATTAGCCTTAGACGCACAGTTCGGGACCCCCTACCCGAGATCTGTCGGTTTTGACACCGACAGCAGGGCATCCACCGGCCATGGAGAGGAGCATGGGAGTGGCGGCAGTAGGGCCTCCGCCGGCCATGGCAAGGAGCGCGGGAGCGGCGGCAAGTGTTTCGGGGTCAGCGGCGGGGTCGGAGGCAGCGGTCATGGCGCATGGTGGCCGGTCGGTGGCGAATCCGCCGGTTTCCGGCTAGGCGCGGGGAAACGGTGCCATGCTCAGGGTTTGATGTAAGCCCACGATTTTACGGCAGCAGCGCGGCTACCGCACGATGAGCCATTTTTTAGGCAGCCCAAATTTTTTTTTGGCAATTTTTTTGTTATTGGGCTGCTGCTGGAGCGGGTTTCTTGATGTCCTATGCCCTAAAAATACTTCATGTCATATTATAAATCTGCCAACGTGGATAAGAGCAACTCTAGCAGGCCCCGCAAAAAGCACCGACCCGCAAAATAACCGCCAAAATGCGGGTCGGCGCAGAAAATCCCGCCCGAACAGACCCCGCATACGTGTCCGGCCCGTAAAAATTTTTGCGGGGCGCGGCAAAAGATCTCCCCCAACCTCTAGATTCACGGGGTAGGAGAACGACCCGAGCTCGGCCCCTATCCGTAGCGAGATTTGGCAGGATGGACATTTCCGCGCGGCCATTCCCGCTCCCCCCACCCTCCACCACCATTGCCCCCGCCACCTCCAGCTTCGGTGCATCTTCCCAGGCAGTCCTTCGCCGCCATGGATGACACCTTGTTGTCCCTCGTCACCGTCGAGGTCGCGCACGCTCAATCCCCTCGGGAGGATCTCATCGCCGACCATGTTGGCCTCGCCGTCGCCCAAGGCACCATTGCGCCTGTCCGCAAGCGGCAGGGCAACATGGTCGTGCAGGGCGGGAATCTGGCTGCCCCACCGAAAAGGCCCATGCTCCGGGTGCCAACGCCGCTGCGCGATCCCGGCCGGCGGTGGAGAAGGTCGGCAAGGCCTAAGCGGAAGAGGATTCCGGTTATAAAGAAGTCAGCTCCTTCATCCACTCCCTCCGCCCCGGAAAGAGGTTCCTCGGCGATGCCGCTCAATGGTGCTGCTCCCACCGCAAGCGAGGTGTTCGACAAAATGGCCGAAAGGTATGCCTCTTCGGTCATGGAAATTTTCTTTGCTTTGGCGATAGCTTGTGACTTGTTGTCGTTCACTATAGCGGTGGTTCGAACAATGCAACTATCGAGTTCGTGAACTTGTTGGACACCAACGCCGTTGACATCGATGAATCCTCATTCACTGCATTTGATTACAATGAAATGGAGGGCGGCGTGGATGATCATGGGGGTGAAGAAGAAGTGGAGGAGATCGATGAGGGGGCGTATGAGCAATCGCAAGCAAGAAGTGGAAAAGCCAGAGATCGAAGAACTACACGATCTTGGAAGATCAAATCTCGATCAAGGCATGGAGTGAGGTGTCTCTTGATGCATGCACAGGTACTTCTCAAACCGCCAAGAGGTATTGGCAAAGGATCGAAGATCTCGCATGATGGCAAAGTATCCCAATAGGACTCCACGCACCTTTCGGTCGCTCCAAGGGCGTTGGAATGTGATCAAGCCTATTTGCAGCCATTGGGCAGCTTGCTTGGAGCAAGTACGCAATGCACCTCCAAGTGGAACTCCGGAATCCGACTATGTGAGTTCATTTTGACTTTGTTCAAGTTTTGCACATCAAATTGCATCATATGAAAATGATTGCATCATATGAAATGATTGCATCATTCAAATTGTGTAGGAAAAAATTGCCCAACAAAGATACGAAGATATGGAAGCTTCAGAAGGCAAATTCTTCAAACTAGAGCTTTGTTGGGACTTGCTCAAGAACTGTGAGAAGTGGAAGTTGATTGACAAAGAATCCCCACCGAAGAGAGGTTCACTTACAAACATGGATAAAGATGAGGATGATGATGGTCCAAGAAACTTAAACAAGCCCGATGGCGACAAGAAGACTAAGGAGAAAATGAAGAGAGAGCATGAATCGTCGAGCTTGAGGGAGAAGATTGATTCCATGGTGCAATCGAATGAGTTGATGTTATTGAAGATATTTGAGATCAAGAAAGAGTTGGCCGAGAAGAAGGCACGTGAGAAGCAAGAGAAATGGCAATTTCTCAAGGAAGAGGGGCTGCGCAAAGCGGCCATTGAGGAGAGAAGAGTATGTGCCGCTGAGAACAAAGCCATGTCCATGTTGCTCGCTGAAGAGAACAAGATCATGACAATGAACCGCAATGATATGGACGACATCACCAAAGTATGACATGATATGGCAAGAAGAGAAATCTTGAAGAGGCACTACTAGGGAAAACCCTAGTAGTAGCGCGAGTTTAATGCCCACTAGTAGCGCGGGCCACCATGCTACTAACAAGGCGCTACAGGTATTACTTAGCAGTAGCGCATGCGACATGCGCTACTGCTAAGACACATAGCGGCAACGTTTGTTCTCTCCCGCGCTGCTGCTAATCTAGCTAGTAGCAGCGTGTTTACTGTCCATCGCAACTAGTATTCTTTTTTTATTTTTTTATTTTGAGTGTATTTATACGCCATTATACAAATTTTGGTACAATACCAATTATGAGGTTTATATCATTATGTCCATTAAAGTGTGTCAAATGAAGGTGGATTAGGTTCAAGTGGAGGCAATATGTGGTGCATGTCAAAAGTATACTACTAATCCAAACTCGATCTAGTTTGGACTAGTAGTACTTTTGATGTGCACCACATGTTGCCTCCACTTGAATCTAATCCGCTAGCACAAGCTATTTAATCATCATCATAGTCATTACCACCAACAGTAGTTATGTAATCATCATAGTCATAGTGTATCACATCATCATCTTCAAACTCATTCTAGCTAGCTAATCACCACCAACACTAGCTGCGGTAGCTATCTAATCACCACCAACACTAGCTAATAATAATCATCATAGTCATTACCACCAACACTAGTTATTTAATCATCATAGTCATAGTGTAGCATAGCAAATGAAGCAGATGTCATGCTTAATTACGAAAAAAGACTTGTCGTTGTGACTTACTGTATCCACTTTGAAGTTCTCGTCCAGCTTGATGCTGAAGCGCCTATCATCATCTAGGAAGATTCTGTCGCACAGGTCGCGCTTGTCTTCGCAGTATTTGCAAATACCAAAATCCTTTTCGTCATCAGACATTTCCTATGTTCATAGTTGAAACATTAATTGAAAATCGGTCGAAGACAATGATACGTCTCCAACGTATCTATAATTTTTGATTGCTCCATGCTACTTTATCTACTGTTTTGGACTATATTGGGCTTTATTTTCCACTTTTATATTATTTTTGGGACTAACCTATTAACCGAAGGCCCAGCCCAGAATTGCTGTTTTTTGCCTATTTCAGTGTTTCGAAGAAACGAAATATCAAACGGAGTCCAAACGGAATGAAACCTTCGGGAACATGATTTTCCAACCGAACGAGATCCAGGAGACTTGGACCCTACTCCAAGAAGTGCCAGAGGCGGTCACAAGGGTGGAGGGCACGCCCCCCTAGGCGCGCCCCTCTACCTCATGGGCCCCCTGACGCTCCACCGACGTACTCCTTCCTCCTATATATACCTACGTATCCCCGTACGATTAGAACAGGAGCCAAAAATCTAATTCCACTGCCGCAACCTTCTGTATCCACGAGATCCCATCTTGGGGCCTGTTCCGGAGCTCCGCCGGAGGGGGCATCCACCATGGAGGGCTTCTACATCATCACCATAGCCCCTCCGATGAAGTGTGAGTAGTTTACTTCAGACCTTCAGGTCCATAACTAGTAGATAGATGGCTTCTTCTCTCTTTTTGGATCTCAATACAAAGTTCTCCCCCCCCCTCTTGTGGATATCTATTCGATGCAATCTTCTTGTTGCGGTGTGTTTGTTGAGATCGATGAATTGTGGGTTTATGATCCAGTATTATCTATGGAAAATATTTGATTCTTCTCTGAATTCTTTTATGTATGATTGAGTTATCTTTGCAAGTCTCTTCGAATTATCCTTTTTGGTTTGGCCAACTAGATTGGTAGTTCTTGCAATGGGAGAAGTGCGTAGCTTTGGGTTCAATCTTGCGGTGTCCTTACCCAGTGACAGAAAGGGTTGCAAGGCACATATTGTATTGTTGCCATCGAGGATAACAAGATGGTTTTTTTATCATATTGCATGAATTTATCCCTCTACATCATGTCATATTGCTTACGGCGTTACTCTGTTTTACTTAATACTCTAGATGCATGCTGGATAGCGGTCGATGAGTGGAGTAATAGTAGTAGATGCAGAATCATTTCGATCTACTTGTTTTGGACGTGATGCCTATATACATGATCATTGCCTAGATATACTCATGACTATGCTCAATTCTGTCAATTGCTCAATAGTAATTTGTTCACCCACCGTAGAATACTTATGCTCTTGAGAGAATCCACTAGTGAAACCTATGGCCCCCGGGTCTATTCTCATCATATCAATCTCTATCACTTTATTTACTTGCTTTGTTTTTACTTTGCCTTTTACTTTTTACTTTGCATCTATCTATCAAAAATACCAAAAATATTATCTCTATCAGATCTCACTCTCGTAAGAGACCGTGAAGGGATTGACAACCCCTAAGCGTTGGTTGTGAGTTTCTATCGTTTTGTGTAGGTACAAGGGACTTGTGCGTGGTCTCCTACTAGATTGATACCTTGGTTCTCAAAAACTGAGGGAAATACTTACGCTACTTTGCTGCATCATCCTCTCCTCTTCGGGGAGATCCAACACAGTGCTCAAGAGGTAGCAAGAAGAATTTCTGGCGCCATTGCCGGGGAGGCTCGTGCAAGCAAATCAACAATACCAAGTACCCATCGCAATCCCTATCTCTCGCATTACATTATTTGTCATTTGCCTCTTGTTTTCCTCTCCCCCACTTCACCTTTGCCGTTGTATTTGCCCTCTCTTTCCCAATCTCCTCTTCTCTTTCCCGATTGCTTTTTCTCGTTGCCTTTTTGTTTGCTCGTGTGTTAGTTTGCTTGTCATTATGTCTAATTCCTTATCCGCTCCTATGTCTCCCGAGTTTGAAGTTCTTCACTTCAAGCAAAGGCAAGGAGAAAACTTAAAAGACGCTTGGTATAGGATGATGGAATCTTATCGTAAGTGCACCCTAGAGGTGAAATTTAGAATTCTTCTTCGCAATTTTTATGTTGGGTTAAACATGACGCATAGACAACTCTTGGATTGCATTGCCAAGGGAAATTTCATTGAGATTGATCCCAGTATTGCGCATGAAATTATAGAGGGAATAGTGGGAACACTACCCCAAAAGGGAGGATCTTATTCTACCCAGGAAGAAACCCAAGTGTTTGAGAAGATTCGCGAAGTAACAAAATTTTTACAAAAGTCTCTTGAGCCTCTTAAAAGTGTTAGCGGAAATCTTCGCCGCATGAATATGTTGATTACTCTTTGTAATAAGCGGTTGGATTCTTTAGATCTAAAAATTTCCGAATATGAAGGGAAGCGGAAAGAATCTCCCGGTTTCGAGCATGACTCCGCTAAAAAAATGAAAATCAAAGATGGCAACACCTAGATCTATCCTTGCTTTGATGCCTAGCTAGGGGCATTAAACGATAGCGCTTGTTGGGAGGCAACCCAATTTTATTTTGTGTTTTTTGTTTTTGCTTCTATTTAGGAATAAATAATCCATCTACCTTCTGTTTGGATGTGGTTTTATGTTTTAATTAGTGTTTGTGCCAAGTAGAACCTATAGGATAACCTACGATGATAGTTGATTTGATTCTGCTGAAAAACAGAAACTTTGCGCGCACGAATTTAGTTATGATAAATCACAGAAACGTGCTTTTGCGTTGATTCTTTTTGCTGCTGTTCAATAAACAAATTGTACAGGACTTCCTATTGTGGTAGAATTTTTAGAGTTCCAGAAGTTTGCGTTAGTTACAGATTGCTATAGACTGTTCTGTTTTTGATAGATTCTGTTTTACGTGTGTTGTTTGCTTATTTTGACGAATCTATGGCTAGTAAAATAGTTTATAATCCATAGAGAAGTTAGAATACAGTAGGTTTAACACCAATATAAATAAAGAATGAGTTCATTACAGTACCTTGAAGTAGTCTTTTGTTTTCTTTCTCTAACGGAGCTCACGAGATTTCTGTTGAGTTTTGTGTTGTGAAGTTTTCAAGTTTTGGGTGAATTCTTTTGATGGATTATGGAACAAGGAGTGGCAAGAGCCTAAGCTTGGGGATGCCCATGGCACCCCAAGATAATCCAAGGACACCAAAAAGTCAAAGCTTGGGGATGCCCCGGAAGGCATCCCCTCTTTCGTCCACTTCCATCGGTAATTGACTTGGAGCTATATTTTTATTCACCAACAAGATATGTGTTCTGCTCGGAGCATCTTGTATTATTTGTGTATTTGCTTGTTAGTTTACCACAATCATCCCTATTGTACACACCTTTTGAGAGAGCCATATATGAATTGGAATTTGTTAGAATACTCTATGTGCTTCACTTATATCTTTTGAGCTTGATAGTTTTGCTCATAGTACTTCACTTATATCTTTTGAGCTTGATAATTTTTTCTCTAGTGCTTCACTTATATCTTTTAGAGCATGGTGGTGGATTTGGTTTAAAGAAACTATTGCTCTCTCATGCTTCACTTAGATTATTTTGAGAGTCATTAATAGCATGGTAATTTGCTTAATGTTAATATACTTGGTGTTCAAGATATGTGAAACTTTCTTTTGAGTGCGTTGAATACTAAGATAAGTTTGATGCTTGATAATTGTTTTGAGATATGGAGGTGATAATATCAAAGTTGTGCTAGTTGGGTGATTATGAATTTGAGAAATACTTGTGTTGAAGTTTGCAAGTCCCGTAGCATGCATGTATGGTTAAAGTTGTGTAACAAATTTGAAACATGAAGTGTACCTGGCTTGTGCATCCTTATGAGTGGCGGTCGGGGACGAGCGATGGTCTTTTCCTACCAATCTATCCCCCTAGGAGCATGCGCGTAGTACTTGATTTTTGATGACTTCTAAATTTTTGCAATAAGTATATGAGTTCTTTTGACTAATGTTGAGTCCATGGATTATACGCACTCTCACCTTTCCGCCTTTGCTAGCCTCTTCGGTACCGTGCATTGCCCTTTCGCACCTTGAGAGTTGGTGCAAACTTCGCCGGTGCATCCAAACCCCGTGATACGATACGCTCTATCACACATAAACCTCCTTATATATTCCTCAAAACAGCCACCATACCTACCTATCATGGCATTTCCATAGCCATTCCGAGATATATTGCCATGCAACTTCCATCACCATCATCATGACATACATTACTTTTGTCATATTGCCATTGCATGATCATGTATTTGACATCGTATTTGTGGCAAAGCCACCATGCATTATTTTCCATACATGTCACTCTTGATTCATTGCACCATCCCGGTACACCGCCGGAGGCATTCATATAGAGTCATATCTTGTTCTAAGTTTCGAGTTGTAGTCCTTATGTTGTAATCAATAGAAGTGTGATGATCATCATTATTAGAGCATTGCCCAAATAAAAAAAAGAAAGGAAAAAAGAAAAGGAAAGAAAGAAAGGCCCCAAAAAATATATAATAAAAAGGGCAATGCTACTATCTCTTTTTCCATACTTGTTCTTCAAAGTAGCACCTTGTTCTTCATGTAGTGAGTCTCATATATTGTGCTTCAAAGTAGCACCTTGTTCTTCATGTAGTGAGTCTCATAAGTTGTCTTTTATACTAGTGGGAATCTTTCATTATAGAACTTGGCTTGTATATTCCTACGATGGGCTTCCTCAAATGCCCTAGGTCTTCATGAGCAAGCAAGTTGGATGCACACCCACTAGTTTTCTTTTGTTGAGCATTCATAACTCTAGTATCCGTTGCATGGCAATCCCTACTCCTCATGTTGACATCAATTGATGGGCATCTCCATAGACCGTTGATTAGCCTCGTCAATGTGAGACTTTCTCCTTTTTTTGTCTTCTCCACACAATCCTCATCATCATATTTTATTCCACCCATAGTGCTATATCCATGGCTCACGCTCATGTATTGCGTGAAGGTTGAAAAAGTTTGAGATTATTTAAGTATGAAACAATTTCTTGGCTTGTCATCGGGGGTATAGAAGTTGGGAACATCTTTGTGTGACGAAAATGAAGACTAGCCTAACTATATGATTTTGTAGGGATGAACTTTCTTTTGCCATGTCATTTTGAAAAGACATGATTGCTTTGATTAGTATGCTTAAAGTTTTATTATTTTTGTGTCAATATGAACTTTTGTCTTGAATCTTTCGGATCTGAATATTCATATCACAATTAAGAAGATTTACATTGAAATTATGCCAAAGTATCACTCCGCATCAAAATTCCTTTTTTATCATTTACCTACTCGAGGACGAGCAGGAATTAAGCTTGGGGATGCCTGATACATCTCCAACGTATCTATAATTTTGATTGCTCCATGCTACTTTATCTACTGTTTTGGACTATATTGGGCTTTATTTTCCACTTTTATATTATTTTTGGGACTAACCTATTAACCGGAGGCCCAGCCCAGGATTGCTGTTTTTTGCCTATTTCAGCGTTTCGAAGAAACGGAATATCAAATGGAGTCCAAACGGAATGAAACCTTCGGGAACGTGATTTTCCAACCGGACGTGATCCAGGAGACTTGGACCCTACTTTAAGAAGTGCCAAAGGCGGTCACGAGGGTGGAGGGCGCGCCCCCTGGGCGCGCCCCCCTACCTCGTGGGCCCCCTGACGCTCCACCGACGTACTCCTTCCTCCTATATATACCTACGTATCCCCGTACGATCAGAACAGGAGTCAAAAACCTAATCCCACCGCCGCAACCTTCTGTATCCACGATGTCCCATCTTGGGGCCTGTTCTGGAGCTCCGCCAGAGGGGGCATCCACCACGGAGGGCTTCTACATCATCACCATAGCCCCTCCGATGAAGTGTGAGTAGTTTACTTCAAACCTTCGGGTCCATAGCTAGTAGCTAGATGGCTTCTTCTCTCTTTTTGGATCTCAATACAAAGTTCTCCCCCTCTCTTGTGGAGATCTATTCGATGTAATCCTCTTTTTGCGGTGTGTTTGTTGAGACCAATGAATTGTGGGTTTATGATCCAGCATTATCTATGGAAAATATTTGATTCTTCTCTGAATTCTTTTATGTATGATTGAGTTATCTTTGCAAGTCTCTTCGAATTATCCTTTTTGGTTTGGCCAACTAGATTGGTAGTTCTTGCAATGGGAGAAGTGCGTAGCTTTGGTTTCAATCTTGCGGTGTCCTTACCCAGTGACAGAAAGGGTTGCAAGGCATGTATTATATTGTTGCCATCGAGGATAACAAGATGGGGTTTTTATCATATTGCATGAATTTATCCCTCTACATCATGTCATCTTGCTTACGGCGTTACTCTGTTTTTACTTAATACTCTAGATGCATGCTGGATAGCGTTCGATGAGTGGAGTAATAGTAGTAGATGCAGAATCGTTTCGATCTACTTGTTTTGGACGTGATGCCTATATACATGATCATTGCCTAGATATACTCATGACTATGCTCAATTCTGTCAATTGCTCAACAGTAATTTGTTCACCCACCGTAGAATACTTATGCTCTTGACAGAAGCCACTAATGAAACTTATGGCCCCCGGGTCTATTCTCATCATATCAATCTCTATCACTTTATTTACTTGCTTTGTTTTTACTTTGCCTTTTACTTTTTACTTTGCATCTATCTATCAAAAATACCAAAAATATTATCTCTATCAGATCTCACTCTCGTAAGTGACCGTGAAGGGATTGACAACCCCTAAGCGTTGGTTGCGAGTTGCTATCGTTTTGTGTAGGTACGAGGGACTTGTGCGTGCTCTCCTACTGGATTGATACATTGGTTCTCAAAAACTGAGGGAAATACTTACGCTACTTTGCTGCATCATCCTCTCCTCTTTGGGGAAATCCAACGCAGTGCTCAAGAGGTACCAGACAACTACCAGGATACTCAACACAAAAATCCCGGACACTCAATATTTCCTACATATTGTGGCACAAGTCATGCCAAAAAATTCACGGAAAATTCCGGCATGACCTTTGCTAAAATAGGACATATCAAGCGCCTGAAATTTGCCTGAACGGAAATGAATCAACACTCCGGCAAAATATAGGCCACTCGAAGGTGTAACGTGCAAACATGACCGACCACTTGGGCAAGCACATATCCTATTTGAGCAACACAAGATATACATTTCAAAATATCTTATAGGACTCATATTGACATGAGCTTTCAATAAGCAAAACCAAATCGTAAAATAAATAAGTATTCAAATTAGCATGCATTCAATAAGCAAAAGTAAATCATCTCTTGCATCCGTACATCGTCGAATATTATCACTAATACATCCCGAATAGTATCATACATATAACACCACTAATACAACTAAAACCCTAGCGAACGACGGGTATCGACGCGGGCGGTGGACACCCAAATAGAAGGAACCATCACAGGATCGTCGCTCCAGTGAGATCCCTGGAGAACCTGCTAGGTACAGGAGAACCTGTGCTCCAGCGCAACCAAGTAGCGACGGACGTGCACGTCCTCCTCGCTGACACGGTGACGTACCACCTCCGCGGGGACCTCAAGCCTCTCAACCATCACTGGCCCATGCGACCGCCACCAAAGAAGGTTCGGGTCAACGACGGGCTGACTCCTCACCAAGTTGCGCCCCCGGTAGGTAGCGCCTCCCAGTACCAGTCCGGCGGAGCCCAGTCCCGAACATGGCCCATCTGGTCAAGCAGGCCTCCTCCACCGAGTCGACGACGAGGATGCGGGATAGGCATCGTCGACGTCGATGCGGGAAAATTGCTTTAACTAAAAAAATAACAACAAATGTGACATGTTCAACTAGTTCTATTAATTCAACTAGTTCTTACTAAAAATAAACTTACTATAAATAAAAATAAACTAGTACCTAATTAGTACCTAGTTCTTACTAACTAATTAGTACCTAGGAACTACTGCCCTAATTACCATCTAATTTGATGAACCTAGGGGTGGAAAGTGGTAGCGGATATTCCAATTATCCAACTTAAAAGTGAAATAAGTGGTCAAATTTTACTCGTTTTATGATTAATCTTAGAAATTATTATGCATTACAATAGTGTTTATTCATCATCTAAGAAAACATCATCTAAGAAAACATCCGAGCCGCATCCGTATTCGATAACATCCGCATCCGATTCGTTTTCACCCATACATGAACCCTAACTAATTTGATGCAACTAAAATTTGAAGAACCCTAGGTAGAGGTAGGGGAGGGGGAGGAGCAGGCATGCTCACCTCGGGTGCCTGCGGCGAGGGAGGGGCAGGCGGCGTCGAGGTTGGGGTCGGGGCTTGGGCGCGCGGCGGAGGGTGGCGTCGAGGTCGGGGTCGGGGGCGGCGTCGAGGGTGTGCGGAGAGCGACGAGAGAGAGCGCGGCGGCCGACGGGCAACGGCGGCGGCAACAGCAAAGGAGTTGAATTTGGGGGAAGTGGCCGTGGGGAAGAACGAAGCGGGCGGTTAAGTCAGAAGTAGCAGTAGCGTGTTCCAGAAAGTGCGCTACTGCTAAGTTAGCTACAACGCGTTCCTTGATACACGTTATTGCTATTCCTTTCTCTTTCCCCCTTTTTCATTTATTTTTCTTTACATTTTTTTCCTTTCACCTTTTCTATTTCTTTCATTTTCATTTACTTTTCTATTATTTAATTTTATTTACTTTAGCGGTTCAACATAGATCGCTACTACTATGTGTAGTCTGTCGGCTAAGTCGTGGGAATTTTGATAGTAGCGCTTTTATCTTCAAGCGCGCTACCGCTACAACTGTATCTATAGCGCCGTTTACACCAGCGCGCTACTGCTACTTAGCGCCAGCGTGCTTTTTTAACACGCGTTACTGCTAAAGTTCTGTGTATAAGGTTTTCCTTAGTAGTGAGGAGAATGGTTGCGTCGGCCAGTGCGTATTACAATGTCGCCGATGCGTTCAATGTACTAGCCGATGATTTTGGTGCAGGAGTTGGAACAAGCGCTGGTGGTGGATTCGGTGGTTCCGATGAACTCCATGGACTCGATGGCGCGGAATGAAGATCGACCAATACGATGGCGGATGTGGTCGTCATTTTTGCAAGACCCTCTTTTGCGTTTGTCCTACAAAACTTTAAGCTTTTGTGTTCTATTGTTTGAATTTGAACTTATTTGTTGGAACTGATGTCAAATTCGATAATTGGGCGTCTTTGGTTTGTGGGTCGACGCGGCGGTGCCCGAGCAGACCCCGTGTAGCCGACCCGTAAAAAAACATATTCATCGAATATCCTTTTTTTACGGGTCCGTTTTGCGGGGTCTGAGTCTGACCTCGCCCGTGCTGACCTGCATATACATTTTCCGCGAATTGAAAAAGACTTATACGGGTTGGAATTTTGCGGGGTCTGCTAGAGATGCCGTAAGGCTGGTAGAATGAATAACTCTTCTTGCGGTGGAGAGTGGGAGCAAGGTAGGGCGGACAGAACAGGAGGAGCATGAGCTGCCAAAAAGGCAATCAAAAAGAGAAATCAAACACTGCTGCTACTGTGCACTCGAGATCCCTGGCATCTCATTTCGTGATCTGGCCTTCTCTCTCCTGAAACCTAATAAATAAATTTCGCAAAAAAAAGTAACCTAATAAATAAATAAACCTCACAAGTTCATGGTAATTTGCGTGTGTGTCCAGGCTAATATGCGCTCAGCGCTGATGAACAGAAAATTCAAAAAAGACAGCAGTTAAATTTAATTATCTTTAGAACTTTTCGTTTTCGGCGTCAAAGATGCTCAGTGTTGAGTATAATGCTTATTTAGAAAACATAATACGGAGTAATACGGAAGAAGGGATTAATCATTGATTCTTGGGGCCGAGCCGACACATGGAGCGTTAATCCAAACACAAACAGTGATGCATTATTGCCTCTTCTCTCCTCTGCTTGGATGGATGGTCAAAACCCCTGTTTGATTTGATTTGATCTCTCCCCTTGCCGTCTCCCATCTCCATCAGACCAACACTCCCCGACTCAACCTAACTCACTGCTGCTGCTGCCACCACCACCGCACCACCTCGAGCTGCGGCCATTAATGCGCTCCCTCCGCCCCTTGCCATGTCCAGGACCTGCCGCGGTCTGATTTGATCCGGCTGCGCGGCCACTTTGCTGCTCCGCTCCCCGACTGTTTCAGAACCAGCAGCCGCCGCGACAAGGAAGGATGGAGGAGAGGGCGCGGCGGCGGGGCACCGGCACCAGCGCGAGCCCTGGCCGCAACAAGGTCTGGGTCGAGCCGCCGGGCAAGAGCCAGCACCACCCTCCGCGCCGCTCGCCCCCGCCCGCGGCCACGGCAGCGGGGAAGAGGGTAGCGGTCGTCTACTACCTCTGCCGCAGCCGCCACCTGGAGCATCCCCACTTCATCGAGGTGCCGCTCGCCTCGCCGGAGGCCGGCCTCTACCTGCGAGGTGAGTCCACCAACAGATGCACCGCCCCGCCCGCCCTTTCAAATTCACCTTTGGCCCCTGATGCGATTCCTGTTCATGGCGCCGTAGATGTGATTAACCGCCTTAACGTGCTGCGAGGGAAGGGCATGGCGGCCATGTACTCCTGGTCCTGCAAGAGGTACACCCATTGATTGCTTTTGTCGAGGGTTCAACTTTCTTCTTTGGCTGGGCTGATCCGTGTAGCTTCCCGCAGGAGCTACAAAAACGGCTTCGTGTGGCACGACATCTCCGAGGACGATCTGGTGCTCCCTGCACAAGGCAACGAGTACATCCTCAAGGGCTCCGAGCTCCTGGACCGATCGCCGCCTGGTAAGTCGCACTCATAAACTCAACTCTGTTTGGGTTCTTCATCAGATCTTGCTCCAATTTGCCTTGTCCATTCTCCTTGACCTTGTATTGTTTCAGATCGCCAGCAGAATGGCCTTAGCAACACCAAGGCCGAGAGTCCCAAGCACCCTCAACAAGAGTCTCCTCAGTCGCGAGGATCGCAAGAAGGGTGCTCGTCATCGTCATCCCCGTCTGCTGTTATCAAAGAGGCCTCACCTCCAACTCCTACTCAGCAACCACAACAGCTGGCGCACTCCACATTTGTGCTATCATCATCTGCTTCCACCAACCGCGAGGACGAGCAATGCAGGACTACACATTCTGGCTCATCCGGGAACCTGTCCCCTGAACCAGTAGGAACTAACGTTCCATTATCAGAGGCAACCTCCCCTGGACCTTCCGAGTACAGAGTCTGCAAACCCATCGGAGCACAGGACGCGTCCACACAAACCGATGACAGTGAGAGGGATGTTCCTTCTAAACATAATCGCGCTGCAGGAATCCGTACAGAGGATTGTACATCAGATGCTGAAATTCAAGAGTGTCATGAAAGAAGCACGCAAGCATCGCCAAAGGTCCCTCTACTTGTTCGAGAATCACCACAGGTGTGTTCATCTGATGCTTCTCCCGGTGGCAGAGTTGAGACATTGGAGTCCCTGATAAGGGCAGAGGCCAGTAGGAGGAGTAGCTATAATAAGGTACTAGAGGAAGAAAATCTCTATGGACCAATGGGTGTGAAGCTGAAGCCAGCCAATTTGCTCATGCAGCTGATCACCTGTGGGTCCATCTCTGTGAAAGATCATCGTGGCTTTGGACTCATCCCAACATACAGACCACGGTTTACTCAAGTTGAATTCCCTTCTCCAATGTTCTCTACTCCTATGGCATTGCGGCACCTTGACAATGTTCCTTGTAGCGCAAGAACAATTGGAATAAGAGTTTCTGAGTCAGAGCATTTAAGTAGTGAAAGCTTAGTCGAGGAGAGTAAGCAGGAAGAGTCAGGGAGAGGAGAAATACCCACACTCAAACGCTCATCATCTTACGACGAGGATAGGTATGTCACAACACATTGTTCTGATTGTCGGCTATCATGTTGGCACCATGGACTTCGATGCATTATTGTCTTGATAGCGAGTTTTTTTTTTTTTTGCTTATCGGATAGCTGAGGTTCACATTGGTTAGTCGCACAATGTTGGACATTTATGATCTCTCGTAGAGCTTTCTTTTTTGAGAAAACGCAAAGCTTGTGTCTCAATATATTGAAAAGACTGGAAAGAAAATAAGAAATACAAATCCCCAAGAAGGGGTAGGATACAACAAACAGCAGGGCGCTGAGGTTTAGCGGACATCCCACTGTATGATCTCCCGTAGAGACTTAGTCAATTCATTTCTTTTCGCATTATATTGTCCAATATTAGAGATAGAAAAGATCAAAATAGAATCAAATGATGTTTGTTTTGAAGATCATAAGAGAATCAACCAATTAGTAGAACTCATTTCACTTTGTAACTGCAGTGAGTCACTAAATTGTGTCCTACCTAACTACCTAGAAATTGGCAAGGACTATCATGTTTTTAGTTGCTATGTCACCCTGCTATACAGTACCTTCCTTGAAAGTATGTTTAGTATTTTCAATATCTCTGGATATATTTTGGTGTTGACTCAGCATCTCCTCTGAATATGTCAGAGTGTATAGAGCGCCAGACTCTAGAAGGGATATGGAAAGCTTGGCTGAGTCGGGTAGTTTCAGATGTCTCCCACAGACTATCAAAATGATATCATGTAAGCAATCCAGAAGTGGAACAGCATTCTCCCCCAATTCTGATGTCATGTACAGCTCTAGTCAACAAGAACGTAGTACTGGATCCTCGCCACTTGGTTCATCAAGAGGTGCAAGCAATAGGATGACTGACCCACTAGGTAAATTATCTTCATCGAGGAGAGAGTCATTCCATGAGGAGAAGGACAAAATGATCAAGATCGAAGAAAGGTTAGTTGCTTCTCATTATTCTTATTTGTTGGCCTAGTTGTCTATCTGTTTCTAGAGATTGACGACATACACACACAAAAATCATAACCACAGGCTTGCTTCTGGAGCACGGGTTATAATCCAATCTGCACCCTTGTGTGAAGAAAGTGATAACAGCACAGAATCACTGTAAGGGGTTGTGTTACATTTTGCTGTGAACTTACCTTCTTTGGAATTTGCTGCTTGTCTTGAAGTTGTTCGGTTGAAAGTGCAGTTTGATTCTTTGTTTTTTTTAGCTGAGTTTGATTCATTTTGTAACCAGTGTGAATGTGATAGTCATTATTTTGTTACACCTTCAGGAAGAATTTGTCACTCCAGAGAGTCCGTACAGTATCTTACTCTGATCAGTTTGTCTCCTGCGTCTTGTATCAGTTTTTTTTAATAAACAACCATGAAAGAGCTTACCGTTCCACAAGGACCAACATAAAAAAAAATCAGAAACACATAGACTTAGAATTACAATCTTCTTTTACTATCTGTGGCTCAGGACCAGTCCACTGTAAATGCTAAATGCACCACTGGATAGCTTGTTTCTTCAGTAGTTCAAGGAACATGAACAGGTCACGGTTTTGCCAGGTTGGTGAAACTGTGACAATACTGGACCACATTTTAAAATTTAAACTCACATTAGATACATCACCTGTCAAACTCAATGCATAGCTCCAGTGGGAGCCTCGAGTTAGCTTTTGTTCCTATATAAAGCCTGAGCCTGCTTTCCAATTGACATAATGACGTGTTTGGTTAGTCGCATGCAGCTCATGCATGCCTTGGGATGCAAATTTGGCCTGTTTGGCGGAACGGTAGAGGATCCTCCTCGCTGTTTGGCAGTCTGGTTTGCGCTGAATTCAGTATACTCTATTTTTTCCTTTGCTACACTTGAACTTGATGTATGGACGTGGTGATTCCTTTTGCTAGGAATGAGATTCCCTGTCCGAACGTACCCAGACCACGATTTTTTGTTAAAAAAAGACCACATACGGTTTCATATTGACAAAAAAGACCACCTGCGCACCGTATTAACAAAAAAGACCACATACGTCATGGCGGCAGGGCCGACAGCCGACACGTGGCACTTGCCGGCACGGGCGCTGGCGGCAGGACCTGCCGCCGTGGGAGGTGGCGGCAGCCCAGGTATAACCGGTTTTGGAGCAAGGAACGGAACAGGAAGAGGCTGGTGGCCCCTCCCGCCACATCCCGTGGCGGCAGGTTTGCTGCGTGCGACGCGAAAATGTCTTAGTCCTGGCACTGCCGCTGCATGTAAGTATTTACTGGCTGCTGCACGTACGTGCTGATGCATGCAGGCCATTATATGCATGACCATATGTATACGCGGCAACAGCAAAGGCACCTGCATGGACGTACGGAGGTAAAAAGTCTAGCTTATACCAGGTCCCGGCCAGTAGTGGCAAACATTGCACGCAGCCAGCGAGGATCTAGAAGCTCTACAGATGGAGAGATGCAGCCGGAATAACAGCTATCCACAGGCGCATTGTCGCGCTCAGCAGCAGCATCTGCCGCCTACAGGCGTGGCGGCAGGGCCCACCTGGCCTCGCCCCGTTCTATCGCAATGGCGGCATGTCCCGCCGCCGGCGCCCGTGGCGGCAGGTGCCATGTGTCGGCTGCCGGACCTGCCGCCACGGTGTATGTGGTCTTTTCTGTCAATACACTGTGTAGGTAGTCTTTTTGTCAATACGAATTCATATGTAGTCATTTTTGACAAAAATTCCTCAGACCACAACTATCAGAACCGTAGGTAGGTACATCAAGATCCGAACCTTTCCTTCCCAGCGGTTCCTTTTCTCTCTCTTTGCTTCATTTTCCTCCTTATTCTGACTGACCATGGTCTGCCACACTCAGGTAAAGTTCTGAACCAAACTTGCCATTACTAGGCCCGATGCATGTCCCCATGCGGCTGTCACATGCAAGCTCATCATAAGGTTCCAGATTGTTTTTCTCTCTGGCTAGACCCCGTTTTATGTTTCGCTGTTTCCGTTTTACCGCTTTGAAAGCGTGGTCTGTACACCAAGCAATGTTATTCCCCTGTCTGCTCCATAGCCCACCATAGCCAACACTACGGTCCAGAAAAAATTCACATTTGTAGAAAGTCTATTCAATATACAGCCCAAGGAAATTCTTCATATTTTCACCGACGGTTCTCACTGATATACAACAAGTTCTTCAGAATAAATCTAAATTACATACAGATTTCCACCCATCAAAGTTCTTCAAAATATGTTCATTGATACATGATAGGAAGTTTGAGACAAGTAAACACAAACTCTAACTGTAAATTCGTACAAAACTACGAAACAAAACTTAGCGCTAACCCATGCACAAACTTGCACCGAAAAACCACTAATTAGCACAGAGAAGATTGGCGACCACCGAATCAAAGCACCAAACCAGCCTCTCACATCCTCAACATGCAACAAAAATTCCCACTGGGAGAGGGGGGGCCTGCAGCCCTCATCTCATGGCCGTCCTCTGCTCGTTGGAGGCAAACATGCCCACGAGGCACTCGCAGAAGAGGATAATGTTGCCATGGTGGCCAAATCCAGCAGAAACCATCCACCGTGGCGGTGGTGGTCGCCATCGCTCGACGTACTGGCCACCCACCTGCTCGCCGTTGTGCCTCTGCTCCGCGTGCTGTGGATCCACCATGGATCTTGACGCGGGAGTGCGCTCGCCGGCTAGGATCATGATTTGGTGAGGGACGGTGGTGGACTGTGTGAACAGAGTCGGGCCCGGCTGCATCTAGCAGGAGAGTTGACATGGAGCTTCTTGACCTCACATGGAAGAATTTGGGGAGAGTTGAGGCAGTAGTACTGCACAAGGCTGGATGCCCATCTCGTTCTGTGCGTGGGGAAGTGAATTTTCGTCGGTGAAGGAGGATGAGGGTGCCACGAGCCCATGACCGGCCATGCGTCTCTATGTGACCTACAATGGTTTCTATACCAAGAAGTCATGTGGTCTCTTATATGCCCCTCTGCCAAACATCATTTTGGCATCCTGCTGCTCGTAGAAGATCCTCCTATGAAGGTGAAATCTCTGTGACTCGTGCTTCACCCACGAGCCAACCCATGTGCTTCTCACCGAGTGTCGAAGCAGCCGGTGACGAGGTTTAGCAAAAATCAGCATGTATTGTACGTATAAAACAATGAAGAAATCCATATTTATACAATCAAATAAGGGGTGTAATTTGAACACAAGCATCGATGGAAGGCTCCAACTGCAAGGCCGCACGGCCCACATGAGCGGCATTGGCATCAAGGCAATGAGAAGGGTATGTATAAAAGTCTAAAGTACAGAAAATTAAACATTAAGAAGATATGATAGACTCGCATACTTTAGTTTTGAACAAATTATTGAGACCTTTCATGTTTTTAGAGTCATAGTTCGTACTTTAATTTTATATTATAAATTGCAATTCTTCTATTATATCACAATACAGTTTTTTATATACCATAAGAATGCAATGTAGATACACATTCTTTTATTAGACTTTTATTACTGACGTCTTCACCCCGTCTTTGTTTAAATCTTGGCTCTGCCCCTGCTAACGGGTCTTTCTCATCTAATTAAATACGATACAATTTGGCATCACTTTAGTTTCTAACAGTTCTTCCAGAATATAGATCTGAAGGGCGGAAAATAAGTAGGGTCGGAGGGAAGAGAGTTGATGAATGTACACAATTATTCAGTTGATGCCAGTTCTAGTGTCTGATCAAACGGGTCTTCGCAAGAATTAAGAAATTATTAGCAATGAAGGTGGAAGCAAGGTCTGCGCCGCTCCGTCTCTCGTGCCAAGGATTCATGTCGCGGAGCCACGGTTCCACTGGCAAGGCGGCTTTCGGCAGATGACGCTTGTAGGTGCTGATGGCCGGATCCGTGTCGCGAGGGTGCGGCGAGGTGTCAGCAGGTGGAGGTTGAGGTGGCTTTCGACAGATGACGCTCGCAAGTGCTGATGGCCAGATCCGTCGGTCGCGTGGGGGGATGGGGGGGGGGGGGTCAGCGGGTGGTGGTCGAGGCGGCGGCATGTTTCGGCAGACGAAACTCACAGGTGTTGATGGTCGGATCTGTCCTTATCGAACGACTTCGACGAGTGTGAGCTATATAAAAGCCATCACCGCTAGCCCGACATACAACCAAACATATATTTGGTTCCGAGAGGGTGGCACACTGGTTCTTTGGAAGTACTATTCCGGTTCCAATTGTATATTTGACAGTTCTTCATAGTGACCACCATGTTGCATCGGATGGCTACAGTGAGTGTGAACGATAAAAGGCCATCGCCGCTAGGCCGACACACACGCAAAAAATTAGTTCTGTACCGGGAGGGTGGCACGCCCATTCTTTCGAAATACTATTTCGGTTCCAATTATATATTTGACAGTTCTTCATGGTGACCACCATGTTGCATCGTACGGTTTCGATGAGTGTGAATGCTAAAAGGCCATCGCCGTTACGCCGACACACACGCAAAAAATTAGTTCAGTACTGGGAGGGTGGCTAGCCCGACACATCCAAAAATTGATCCGATTTCAGGGTGGTGGCACGCCGATTCTTTGGAAATATTATTTCGATTCCAATTGTATATTTGACAGTTCTTCGTGGTGACCATCATGTTGTATCAGAGGACATCGATGAGTGTTAGCGATAAAAAGCCATCGCCGCAAGCCCGACACAGGTCCAAAAATTAATCCTGTTTCGGGAGGGTGGCACACCGGTTCTTTGGAAACCTCTATTTTATATTGTCAGAACCATGCATACCCCCATAAAGGCACCCTCTTACATGTGTACGAGAACCTTTTCTATACTGTGGACGTTGCACTGCCTACACCCTTATACATAAAAAAACTATGTGCACATGTCGTTGCTTGGAAAACTATGTACACATGTCTTACGTGTTTATGCCGGTTTCTTGAAATGTTCAAAATACTTGCTTGGATCAAGGCCTACATTTTGCATTGTATAAAAAACAAGTCTATAGTGGATGAGCTCAAGTCCTTAAAATTTTCATAAAAATGAACAGGGCATAGAATTAGTGTCAAATAGGTTTGTTGTTATTCTTTTGTATGTGTAGACGCAGTATGTATTGGTCAAAGAATTCATACCAGTCAAAGAATTCATACCAATTGATATTGTTTAAACTGAACCGTCATTGTGCATTTTTTTACTTTTAAAAAAATTTGTGAAAATGCTCCGCATGACGTTGCTGTCATGGTCGGTTTGTTTTATTCTAGTTGGCTTGGTGCGCGTTGGAGGGGTCACGGGGGCTCTACGAGGCCTACAAAAAGCCTATGACATCATTCCCATAGAGAGCGCCTAACACACAACCCCCAATCCCGCCCCTCTCTCTTGGACTCTCTCTTCTTCAAGCCCAGTTCACCATGTCCTCGGACAGATGCTAATCTAATCAAAAAGCCTTCCTAACAAAAAAAATTAATCAAAAAACCGGTTCGTGGAGCTGGTTCTATCCTTGCGAACTTGGGCTATTTATAGTTGCTAATCTAATTTAAAAAATGGCGTGCTGCAGTTCGGTGCGTTTTCGATTGGAGTTAGCGCTGTTACACATCAGCTAGTGCTCTGAACTAGTTTCTCGTAGCTAGCGATGTTGCATGACAGCTAGTTCTGTCAGCTTATGTTTTTTGTGGAGCTAGCTCTGTTGTGTCAGAGCTGAGAACCAGCAGGGTCAAATACAGGGTCTCGTGATCGGTTTTCACAAATAGGAAGGTCAGACTCAATCTTTCGAAGCGTGGATAGCAAAAACGGCAAACTGTTACCATCGTTCAATGCGGCCATCTGTTTGTACAAAACGTCAAAGTTTGACAGACTGATATTTGAAAAGGCAGGATTCCCCCCATTCCATTTTGGTCTATCCCATCTCATTATTGCTGGGTGGTTGAACACCGCACGGGCTCACGGAGTGCAGCTGCTCTTAGCAATGGCCTCGAACTTGAACTCCGGCGTCATCTCGGAAACTTGTGGTGACCTTCCCACCTCGAAGGACTCCGCCGTTGATAGTAAGTTTCCTTATGATGCTTTGTTGCCTGTGCAATCATTTTGATTGGCTGTACATTCTTACGTGATTTCTCTCCTACAGAAACCGCCAATCGGAAAGGGTTTGAGGATACAGTTTCAGGGATGAACTGTTCTTCCCAGCGAGAGCTCAATCGGAGCAAGGATGCCGTCAACCTGGCATCAGGGTTCTCTAGCGACACTTCTCATTCACCTGCTGCTGGAGCAAGATGTGCGGAGGAATCTATGAAGGAATGCTACTCGGATGTTCACAGGTTAACTCATCAAAATTTCCTCCATATATTTTTTGTTCACGAAACTGCTTTGACACCACGCTAAATATTTTCAAGGGCCCGTGAGACACAACCTCCCTACGATCTCACCCCGGGGATGGCCGGCCGGCCGTCGGAACGATCTGCTCTTCCACGACCGATGCCATCTGCTGCCACGCAGCACGGCGAAGGGTCCAGCTCATATCCATACTGCGCTGACGAAAGGTAACCAAAAATGTTCATAGATTTTAACTAATCTTTCTTGGAAAACTTTCTTGACATCACCTGAAAAATCCGCATAAAACAGTAGGGACGGCAAGATCTGCTCTTCCACGACCGATGCCATCTGCTGCCACGCAGCACGGCGAAGGGTCCAGCTCATATCCATACTGCGCTGACGAAAGGTAACCAAAAATGTTCATAGATTTTAACTAATCTTTCTTGGAAAACTTTCTTGACACCACCTGAAAAATCCGCATAAAACAGTAGGGACGTTCGTGCCGTCGATATCGAAGCTGCTTTCGGCTGTCGCTCCTCCGCTCCATTCACTGTGCCACATCCGACAAACACTGGTTGCGAGCAGCGTGCTGAAGATGGCTGTTTAGAGGGCTACCAGCGACGCCAAAGGTGTTTTATCCGCCGAAAAAATTATCTTTTTATCATAAACTGTTTGAAAAATGTCCAGATGATTGTTCAGGGGTCGGGCCGGGGAAAGTCATAGCCTAGAACCTGAAGAAGATGGCTCTAACTACATCAGGAGAGCTTTCGATAGAGCCGCTGAGCGAGGTTCACGCATCGTCTTTGAGCCTGCTGAAGGGATGATATTTTCAACTGAACAAGAAGCCTATCAGTTCTACAACACATACTCCTGGGAGATGGGTTTCGGTATTAAATACGGCAACAAGTACGAGATAAAGAAAACAGGATACAAGACCAATCAGGATTTCCTCTGCTCGTGCGAGGTATCCTTGTTGTGCCATTCGAGTTTTAACTTTTTTTTCTAGTGTGATCAATTAGCGAGATCAATTAGTTGTTACTTGTTTGTCTAGGGGCGGAGCAATGTACTCCCTCTGTTCCGAAATATTTGTCTTTTTAGAGATTCAAATAGACTACCACATACGGATGTATATAGACATATTTTAGAGTGTATATTCACTTATTTTGCTCCGTATGTAGTCACTTGTTGAAAACTCTAGAAAGACAAATATTTAGGAACGGAGGGAGTAGGAAACACCAGGTCAGCGTGGACCAAATGCCCAGCAATGGTTCGACTGAAGAGGACATCCAATGATGGCTGGTTTTTCTCTCGAGTTGTTTTGATTCACAACCACGAGCTGGCAGAAACGGTTGGTGAGAAAAAAGTCTGGAAATGTCATAATGCCATTGATTCTTCGATGAGAGATCTCATCAAACATATGCGTTCAAACAATGTGCAAGTTAACAAGGTGTTTGGGGTCATGGCTGACATCCATGGGCGTGCTGAAGAAGTCCCGTTCGGCAAGAGGTGTCTGAAAAATCTTTGCGCATCAATTGCACATGAAGCTAGCCAGGACGACATCGCCAAGACGCTTGAGCTTTTTGCAACAATGCAATCCCAGAACCCTGATTTTTTCTATTCAGTTAAGACCGACATAGAAAGGAGAGTGTCTGGTCTCTTGTGGTGCCACTCGAAGAGCCGTGCTGATTACTGGTTGTTTGGTGATGTTTTGACATTTGACACAACCTACAAGAGCAATTTATATGAGATGCCTGTTGGGCTTTTTGTAGGTGTCAACAACCATTATCAGTCTACTCTTTTCGGTTGTGTTGTTTTGCGAGAGGAGACTGTAGAGTCATTCAAGTGGGCTTTTGCAACCTTCCTTGGTGCCAACGGCGGTAAAACACCAAAAACTATTCTCACAAGTATATATATTTTTTTAAATGGCTAGCTTCGCGCATCTATATGTTCAATATGCTCATACATGTCAGTGCAAAATCTCTTACTAGAAATTTTTGCAGATCAATGCTTGCAGATGGAGCGTGCGATTGCTGATGTTATGCCTTCTACTGCTCACCGTTGGTGCAAATGGCACGTGATGGAAAACATCAAGGAGAAACTTGGGACCTTGTACAAGAAAGGTACACCATTCCGCATAGATTTCAACTATCTAACCAACGAGATGATGACTGTCGAGGAGTTTGAATCTGGATGGCAGTTTCTGGTTTCTAGCTATGGACTACAGGATAACAGGTACATGTAGGATGTGTTTCACTGCAGGGATAAATGGGCCAAGCCGTATCTTAGCTCTAACTTTTGTGCCAGAATGTCAAGCACACAACGGAATGAGTGCATGAATAACGTTCTTAAAACTTATGTATCACTATCAGCACCGCTCAACAGATTTGTGATGCAGTATAACAAACTAATAGCCTCTCGTTGCGAAGAAGAGGACTTTGAAATGGCACATACAAAAAAGGTTTCCTTCTTTCTTCTTGACAGTACAGTAAATAATTACATTCATAAATTATCTGACTAGCAATAAAAATAGCGTGCTTAGCTTACTGAATGCATTTTGGTCTGTAGGATGGTAAGGTGTTGCATAGCAATGTGCCCAGCGAGCGTCACGCCTCCAAGGTCTATACTCGTGCTGTGTTCAAGTTATTTTCTGCTGAGTTGTATGAGGCAGGCAGTTACGTCGTGAAAGATCAGAATGTGGATGGCCGCGTTGTCGTGCAACATGTTGACTCAGATAGCCGTGCACACTGGTGCAAAGTAAGCTATGTGGTTATGGTTGATCGAGAAAGCGACACTTACAACTGCGAGTGTGCCATGTATGAGCACATGGGGCTTCTCTGCCGGCACGCTCTGAGAGTAAGTACATATATTCATATTGTACCTCGTTTTGTTTTTCCTTATTAATTATTTAATTTCGCTAGGTAATGATTCATGTTGGTGTTCTTCGCCTTCCGACTCATTATGTGATGAAGCGGTGGACTAGAGATGCCCGGGACATTTTACCTGATCATATCAAGAATTATCAGAGAGACTCGGATATTGGGGTTTCCAAAACTTTCAGGCACAATATTTTGTACGTGCGTGCACTGCAGGTGGTGAAGGAAGGTAACCTATCAGTGCCGCTTTTCAATCACGCAGTCCAGAAGTTGCTCTCGCTCGAGAAAGAGCTCAAAGCCATGGCTGCTTCAGAATCTGAGACTAGTCAGCCAAGTACAAAGATTGGGAACAGCAAGGCTGCATCACAAAAGCCCAATGTGCCCAACTTTAGTGATGTTCAACCTGCTGATCATGTTACAGCTCTGTATCCAGAGAAGAGACCATCGCGTGGCCGCCCCAAATCAAAGAGAATGAAATCGGTAGTTGAGCGTGCGGTGGAAAAATCTAAGGATGCATGCTCTGTTTGCGGATCAGAAGATCATTTTACTGAAGATTGTGAGTGCTTGAAACTACCAGATCAGAATGACGGCTCCAGCTCTGAAGATAACTATGTACCAGAATCTTGCTTCGATGGTTCCGGGGATGATGGGCAGGACCGGTTCGACAAGGATCCCGTGCCCGTGGAAACTTCAGAAGCTCGGACAACTCGCTTGATGGCATCTGCATCAACGACACCTCTCGCAGCCCGTTTCGCTAGTGCAACTGCTACTGCATCTCGTCAGTCCAAAGTTCCAAGCTCCGGCGGAAAAACTCCTGCTAGACGCAGATGCAGCATATGCAATGAGCATGGACACTATAAGGTGTCTTGTCCACTAAATGATGAACCAAAGAAACCCCCGAAGAAGGTTCGATGCGGCAAGTGCGGCATGGGCACACACTATGAATCAACTTGTGGTGGCAATACAACCTACAAACGACCTCGTCGTCTTCATTAATGCAAAGTTGTCAACGTTAACTTATGTTTTTCCTATTATTGTTGTACCCTTAAAGGCGAACATGCCATGTTGTTGTACCCTTAATGTTTGTACCTCGCTGAATTTGTTACTCTTACTCCAATTCTATTTGCAATGGTGATGTTTTGTAGTTGATAAGCTTAAACATTAAATCTGAAGTTTTGCTTCCATTTTGGATTATATAATGCTGCTAGTGTTTCGCTTTAGACTCTTGGATCCGATTGAACTGATCAACCAAAAATCAAAAACACGTTTTTCTCTGTCTACTTATGTTACCCATTTCACCACAAAAATGTTGGGACATTGGCTTGTCGATGCTTGTTGGCCCTCCAACTGACCTGTAAACTTACCCAAGGGTGCCTATATTTTGTCTGATTAGTAAAGGCCATTGGTTGATCTGTCAAATATAACAGATACAAAGTTGCCCTGCTTCATTATGTTCGTTTTTTCAACATATTATTTTGGTTCCAATTGCAGATTTGACGGTTCTTCATGGTGACCTACATGTCGTATCGGACGGCATCGACGATTATGAGCGATAAAAAGCCATCGCCGCTAGCCTGTTCTAGTTTCCAGTTCCGGGAAGGTGGGATGCCAGTTCTTTGCAAAATACTATTTTTGTTCCAATTGTAGATTTGACAGTTCTTCATGGCGATCCCCATGCCGCGTCATGCATTTCCTAGTACAACAGTTTTGTATGCGATCCCCATGAAAATCCATTGTTATGTATATGCTTTCTGCCAACTAAGTCCCAAGTAGGTTGAACAACAGTTTTGTAGACACTCTCTGCACATGTTTTGTAGATGTACTTACCTGAGTAAGTAATAATTTTAGAACCAGTTAACAAGACTACCTTGCACTGGTTGTTGCTAACGCCAACCATTTCATTGAGTATACGCTCGTTAAAAGTAAAGTGTCAAACTAGCACATGGCTATAAACAGAAAAAGGAATCACAAGTGTTCTGAAGAAAACGAAAACATGTACAGATGGGGCATGGCTATCGGTGGGGCCCAAACAGAGCCGAAGATGGGTCAGTAAACGAAAGCAGTGTCAAATCCAATCTCTAATGGCCCGGACACAATAGAGATGCAGACCAGTTGTTCAACAGATCTCGGGACACACTCACGGATGAGGAAAATACAGGCTCAGTCTTTCTGTAGGTGGCGTTACGCATAGGGCCAGTCTCAGTACCTGCTTTTTCAGGTAGCAGCCCAAACATATCTCAACTTTTAGTAACTATACAGAACCGTTCATGTACTCTCCATTGGTTAAAGTAACCTTATGTGGGTTGAGTTCCATATCAGAACATCTCAAAAATGGGTTAAATACGATCCTATTTTGTATGATACTCTCAAGAACAGTGTACTTCTATATAGCTTCTGTCAGATATCTAATGCTTGGTATTTTCTGTTTGCTACTGCACCGGCTCCTCTCCTAGTTGATTCTGAAAGGAATAATAAGTCTAATTAAAATATGGATTGTTTGCAACCGAGGTTCAAAGGGATTGCATTGCATTTTTTTTAAAACAGCATCAAGTTGCACAAAAGTGTGTATAATACAGGTAAGTTATATTCAAATGGTGCAAGCATAATGCTCAGCCAAACACCGACCAAACAATTATGGTTGTCTTTACTGACAGACACTAAACAAATACTCTGATTTACTTCCCGGAACTGGGAACTAGCATAGGCTAGCGGCAATGGCTAGCCTTAAGTCCTAAATAAGTGAGAGTTACTTCTGATTTAGCAATACTTCTGATTGTAATTTTAGGCCTCCACGATAATGAAAGATTAGGCAAAAGGCAGTTCATCACAAACAAAGTAGAATTAACTCAAATAGATACATAAGTGTAGAATGAACTAACCTGAGAGCTACAGGTAGTTGGCAGAAGCACGAAATGGCATCACTTGACCATAGTCTGCTTAGCACCTCCTTTTGGACCTGTCCTAAAAAGGTTCGCCAAGTTTATCTTAATATTTTGAATCTCGAAACACTAAATCTGCAGCAACTGAATGTAAATGAAAAGAGCAGCAATAGAAATATGCACGCACACAATGTGCTAATTTTCTATATCACAAAATTCCTACATCTAAATTGGGTTCCTAATCCACAACACATATTCATCAAGAAGATTCAAATCCAACACATATCAGTTTAGGACAAAGAAGGACAGGAAAGCGGGAGGAGGAGGCTCACGGGTAGGGGTAGGTCGAGCTGCTGGTGGTAGCCTAACACAGAGGAGGTCCAGGGCGATAACCAGCAATCTGGCTGCGACCCAGCCTGCACTGAGCACGGGATCTTCAGCGACCCATGCGTGCACGGCTCCATCTGGACGGCGTGGACCGCGAGCGGTGGCTTGGGGTGGGAGGAGGGGTTCCACAACGGGGAGCACCTCCGCTGAGGTGGCGTTAAGGCGATCGCCGTGTAGTTGCTCCTCTGGCACCTGGGGGGAGTAAGAGAAGAGGCGCTGAGAGCGTGGTCGTCGGAGGAGGGGCTGCCGGATGGAGCGACGTGAGGGGCGGCACCCGGCGGATCCAGAGCACCCACGCACCCGGCGACCCTCCATAGGCTCCGACTGGCGAGATCCCGCCCAATCCTCCTCTGACCACCGCCGCCGATGTGTGAGCCCACTCGGAGGTGCGATGGCGACGGGAATGTGCAGCGCTTAGAAAGGGGAGGGGGAGGTGAGATCCTGATGAGCGAGCTCCATCCACGACCCGGTCTGCGAGGACAGATGGCGGTGCCGGTGCGCCAGCCGGGCGGAGAGGGGCGGTGGTGACTCCAAATCGCGGCGTGAGGAGAGAGAGTGCGGCTTGTCTTTTGTCCGGCTGGGGAGACAGAGAGAGTCGGCGTGGATCGGGCACAAACCAAATCCGTTCACAGACCAGTTTCCGTTTCGCTAAGGGCATCCTCAATAGTTGTAGGAGCATCTCCAACAGCCGCGCTAAACTAACGTCGCGCCGTAAAATAGGTCGTTTTAGCGCGCGCGCAACGCGTCAGGGCGCTCCAGCGGGCGCGCAAAAACGGCGCGCGCTAAAACGGGTTGGGCGCGCGGTCAAAAACAATTACCCGCGCGGCGTATTTCGGGCGCCCACTACAGCGCGCGGCACACTCGAGCGCTCGCGCCCGCTCTTCCTCTCGCGCTTCCACCCCCGACCGGCCGCGCCGCCGCCGCCGCCCGCGCACCCCGGCGACCGTCTCAGGCTTCCCCGGCCTATCCCCGCGCGCCCGCGCTTCCGCCCATCCCCTCCTAGTACCGCCGGCGCCCGCGCGCCTCCGTCGTCCGAGGAACAGCGCCCGAGCGCTCGCTGCCGCGCCGCGCCCGCAAGGTGTTTGACAAAACGCCTACAAGGTATGTATTGCTCAAACTTCATGAATTTGGTGCATGTTTTGAATTGTAGTTTTTATATTATAGTATTGAACATTGTAGATGAGTTCGTCGTATGATTCTTCCGAAGAAGAATTTGATATGGAAGAGGAGGAGGATCTTGCAATGATCGTAGCTATGCATATCAATAAAAAACCGAAGCACGGTGGTTCGGTTATGGGTCGGGAGAAATTGGAGAGATAGGATTGATGCCCATAACAGATTGATGAAGAACTATTTCGTGGAGAATCCCACATACCCGGAGTCGTATTTTCGTCGCCGGTTTAGGATGAGCACCGACTTGTTCAGGCGCATTGCAGAGAAACTAGCGAGCCATGACCGGTTTTTCCAGCAAAGGAGGAATGCTGCCGGAGAGCTCGGGCATAGCACTTTTCTGAAGGTGACAGCCGCTTTGCGTATGTTGGCATATGGTATCCCGGCTGATCTAGTTGATGATCATTTGGCTATGGGTGAGAGCCAAGCCATCATGTGTGTCAAGTGCTTTGCAGTGGGAATTGTGCAAGTGTTTGGCGAGGAGTATTTGAGATCTCCCACTGCTGAAGACGCCGCAAGGCTATTGGCGATGAACAAAGCGCGCGGCTTTCCTGGCATGCTTGGCTCAATAGATTGCATGCATTGGAGTTGGAAGAATTGTCCAAAGGCATGGCATGGGCAATTCCACGGCCAAAAAAAGGGTTCCACTATAATCCTTGAAGCGGTGGCCGATCAGGAGACTTGGATTTGGCATGGATTCTTTGGAATGCCTGGATCTTTGAATGATATCAATGTTGTCAACCGGTCACCACCGATGAATAAGATTGCAAACGGTGAGTTGCCACCTGTGCAGTTTGTAGCAAATGGCCGTACGTACAACTATGGCTATTATCTAGCGGATGGCATCTATCCAAAGTGGCAAACCTTCGTGAAGCCGTTGAAAAAACCGGAAGGTAAGAAAAATCTTGATTTCCACAATGCTCAGGCGGCGGCTAGAAAAGATGTGGAGAGAGCATTTGGGATTTTGCAAGCCCAATTTGCTATTGTGAGAGGACCGGCAAGATTTTAGGATCAAAAAATGCTTTGGTACATCATGCACACTTATGTGATCATGCACAACATGATCATCGAGAATGAGCGTGGCCAAGATTTAGACTACTCACAGTATGAGCTCTTGGGACATCCCGTGCGAGTGCGGCGGAGGGCTGAAAGGGTAGCCCGTTTTGTTGCCTCCTATCATGCCATTCGGCGTCCCGCAACGCACAAGGAACTTCAGAATGATCTAATTGAAGAGTGGTGGGCATGGCATGGACGGCAAAGAGCATGATGATATCTGCACTCGACATTGTATTGTTCATGAACTATTTGTTGTGTTGTAATAATTTATTTTGAACTATTTGTTGTTGTACTGAACGGTAAACTATTTGTTTGAGTTGTAATGATTTATTTTGAACTATTTGTTATTGATTTTTATTTTGTTTGTTTGATCATTTTTGCTCATCTTCTTTGAAATGTACATGTTGTTTGTGCGACGAGCGCGCTGTATTTTTGCGCCCTGCTGGAGCGGCGCGCGCGCTGCATTATAGTGCCGCTGCTGGAGCCAACACAGACGGGCGCGCAAAACCAGCTGCAGCGTGCTAATAGGTTTTTTACGCGCGGCGCTTTAGCGCGGCTGTTGGAGATGCTCTAAGATAGGTGTTGGTAAATTTGTCACCTAGGACATAATAATGATGTGGCATGTATTAAATGTGGGAAAAAAACAAAGTTGTATTTCCTCCGTTCAAAAATATTTATCATCAAAATGGATAAAAAATATATTTAGAACTAAAATACATCTAGATACATCCTCTTTTATTCATTTTGATGACAAGTATTTCCGGACGGAGGGAGTATGTAGATTAACCAACAACTTTTGCACAAGCTCCAAGGTGAAATAGAGAGCAACCACATTTATTTTCTCACCATCTATTGGATAGCTTACATACAACCCACTGGAATAGTTGTATGATAGCTTGTTGGTTGATGACATGGGCATTTTACCAACAAGACTAACATACAACCTGTTGAAGATGCCCTAAAAGGTTCCAGCCGAATGAGCACGTGATCGTCTCCTCGCAATTCGGACAGACCCATACGCTCCTGCTCTGCCAGCTATTTATAAAAAGCTGCCTAGGTCCACGCATAAAACAGGTGAGACGGCTGTAGAAAACCAAAAAATGGTGCCAGACTTTTCGTCAGGCCAACCCCGCACGAATCTCCTCACAAGTGTGTACGTCAGCGATAGTTCTGACCATGGTACGTCGGCGATATATATGCGACAAATTTTATCTACAAGCAGTGGTACTGTGGTAGTTACCTCCTACTTATTTGACTGCCACGTGTCTCCAATTTCTGTGCAAGCCAGATGGGTTAGCTGATTGTACAAGGATCCATTAGCTCAACTAACAAACTAGATAATTCAATTTAGTAATTAAATAATTGCCATACGTAACAACCTACAACGACCTGCTAATTTCTTGGCCGCGTGGCATGCACGTTACTGGAATGGATAAGTGCATAGTAGGTCCACTCTATACTATCCTACTTCGCAATTAATGAGTATGTAGTATATGTATATTATTCATTAAGAATTAGGAGTGCACTACAAAAATGAATTAGTAGCATGTACTTTTTTTTCTGTATGACATATTTTTATCAATTTTCCTAAACTTACTATGGGGTGTTTGTACATGACATGCAAATTATTAAATGTAGACCATTCATAAGAGAGGGAGCATATTCACTCAATAAGGGAGAGAAAATTTAGAAATATTTTTGCACAAAAAGTTGTATGGAGTATATATACATGCAAAATGTAGTACAGAGTTTTAAAATAGTATGGAGTATATGATATTTTTACAAAGACTGGAGCATATCCACGCATGAATAATAAGTATGTGTATATGAACTTTTTATTAAGTATCGAGAATACAAAATAACCTTTTGGGGTCTATATACTATAGTTTTTTTAGAGATGGAGTATATTTTTTGAAGTATGGAGTATGGAGTATGGAGCATGGAGCATGGAGCATGGAGTATGGAGTGTGAAGTATGGAGTATTATTGTTGGAGTAACACGTTATGAATTACATTTTCGTCCTTCTAAAAAGAGTATGGAGTATATCGTTATTAACATATATGATCTTTTTAGAGTATGAAATATATATATATATATATATATATATATGTATATATATATACAGACGGTCTATTTTGCTAATATTAGCAGAATAACTATTCTGCACACCACTTCGGCATTGCACGCTCAACAGAAGCGCATTGCATCATTTTGACGACGAGCACTGCAATAAAGACTAGTGAACTTCGTGTCGAAAAAAATTGTACGCGGTGTTTTTTCGGTACTGTTTTCGCTCTAATTTTTTAACCGTTTATCGGAATGAGGCGTGTAATATACCATTGAAAAGATATGGATTAGACGCAACTTCGATATATTGAACACTTTTCGAGATTCCACACGGTTTAAGAGCAGTTTTGAAAATAGTACAGCGGATGATGAGTGGCAGCGAGCGTTTTTTCGCGTTTTTTCTAAACCGCTTGTCGGAATCAAGCAAATGATACGCTGTTGGATAGATATTGTCGAGGCGCATCTTTTTCATATATAAATCTTTCTCTAATTCGTTACGGTTTAAGAGCAGTTTCAAATTTACTAAATCGCGGAATTCTGTTTTTCAAGTTTTTTAAAAATTTTGGTACTGTTTTCGCTCCAGTTTTTGAACCGTTTGTTGAAATGGGGCGTGTGATACGCCGTTGGAAAGCTACGGACAAGGCGCAACTTTCATATGTTGAAATAGTTTTGAGATTCTTTACGGTTTTTAGTTAATTCTGAAAATCGTGCGGCTGACTTCGAGAGGCAGCGGCTGTTTTTTCGTGAAATTTTTGCAAACCGCTGGTCGGAATGATTCAAACGATACGCTGTTGGAAAGATATCGACGAGACGGAACTTTTTCATGTAGAACGCACTCTCTAATTCTTTACAGTTTAAGTGCAGTTTTAAAATTAGTGAAAAGCGGACACTCTGTTTTTTCGCGACACCAAAATCGTCGTGGGACAGAAAAACGCACTGCTTCAAACGGAAAACCGCGCTGCATCGGACAGTCATGTGAACTGCATCGTTTCTTTTGTCGAACACAAAATTTTCTCATACGAGTTTTATTGTCTTTTTTTCAAACTTTTTGTGAATGAGAGTGGACTGCAGAGAGGAGGCAAGTGACCCGTGACATATATCGAAGTGAACCTCATCGCTTTCTTTATTGTTGCGCTAAATTTTTTAGCACTTTCATTTTGGACACAAGTGAACAACATCACTCTAAAAAGTGAACCACATCCGATGACCAAAAGCACTGCATGCGTTGATGTAGTCGACTGATTTTTAAAGCACACGAAACAATTTTGCACTTCATACATAGATGAGTGGACTGCATGTCTTTTCGTGTATTTTTCCTATTTGTTTTTCTTTTCTTGTTTTTTGTTCGCCTATACCTATAAATTAACCGCACTACACAACAAAGTCAAGAGTACAACATCCAACAATTAACTGCACTGCTTAAGGCATAACAAGTTTTTAACGCAAAAAAAGCATCAAGAATAAACAACCATTTTTTGGTTCCCACGAATACGCACTGCACTACAAATATGAACGCTGAAATAAGCATCTGAAACTCCATGGGATCCAACTGTACTGCTGTGTATTAGGTGGCTACCGAACTACACGCTGCTATGTGCAAAACCACGCGCATGTCGCCGATGAGCTGCACGGCGTCGCCATCAGTACTGCTTTTGTCGGGGGCGCCTGTGGCCTCGTCAAGCATAAATTTTTTGACAAGAAAAGAACACAAGATCCCCGTGGACGAGCTGCACCTCCACACGCGCCGAACCACACCGCAATTCCACCGTCGCTAAACCGCACTGCAATTTTTGCAACGTGCTTACCCCCCAAAAAAAAGAACAGCACATCCACGGGCGCCGAACCACACGACCCCACGCACCGAACCGCACGCCGTCGGGGATGAGCTAGCACAGCCATGGTTGCACTGCACACCACGGCAGCGGCTTCCACACAGGAGGGGAGTGGGGCGGCGCAGATTAGGAGAGCTCCGCCGCGGGGCTGATGCAGGGCAGCAGGGCAAGGCAGGGCCACGACAGAAAGAACATCTCATCTAGGCAGGGGCGTGGGGGGAACCAGATCAGTGCTGGTTGGTGGCGACGTAGACTGGGCGCGAAGGATCTCGCTGGATCCTCCACGAGGGCGGCGCCGGAGGAGAACCCTCCTACCTCTTTTTTCTCTGCCCGTGGCCTCCTACCTCCACTTAGTGGACCACATGCCCTGGACGGGCGACCTGCAAACGAAGACAGGAACGAGGGTGAGCAGGGAATAGGCGATGCAGCTCGTCGGCATCGGGGAACGGCGTCACACCTCGAGAATGGGCGGATCCGGTCAGGGGAGAGGGGAGCCCTTCGGTGATGGAGATGCAGTCCAGAGACGGCCGAGGGAAGATGGGGGGTTGGTTGCCGCATCCATGGCCGTCGCGACCGATTCCCGTGGTGTAAAGGCATGCCGGGAGCCGATGGTGGCCGGAATCCGATGGTTGATGCCACGCCAGGAGCCGATGGCGGCCGGATCCGGCGGTTTGAGGCCCCGTTGGGGGCTGGTGGTGGCCGGATCCAGCGGTTTGAGGTCGTGCCTGGGGCTGGTGGCGGGCGGATGCGATGGTTGGGACCGCGCCGGAGGCTGTTGGCAGCCGGATCCGGTGGTTCAGGCCACGGCTGGGGCTGGTGGAAGCGGAGGGAGCGGGGAGGAAGAAGGTTAGGGAAGCGGGGAGAGGAAGGAGGTGGGCTGGGGGTGAGGGGGTGCGGGGCAGGGAGAGGGATGAAGAACGTGGGGTTGGGGCTGGGGTTAAGGTGGTTAGAGGTGGTGCGGCGCCCAGGTGGGGAAGAGATTGTAGCTACCAGGTTCGATCGGAGGTGTTATCAGAATAAGAAAGCGGTGTGCAGAATAAGACTCTTAAGGGTGTTATCATAATAGACCCACCATATATATATATATATATATATATATATATATATATATATATATATATATATATATATAGTATGAACTATAAAGTATTTTAGTTCATGTATCAGCAAGCCATGTCCATGTCAAAATTTAATCAAATACAGTTGCAATGATCACACATAAAATAGTTTTTTTGTAGCAGCCATACAAAAGTATGTAAAAGGAGAGGCAATAATATGGAGTATAGATATACAAGAGTATGTTTTACGTCATTACAAGATGCAACTGATCAACAGATGAAGTACATGGCATGTACGTACATGATGTAGATGTGATGTCAATATGTCATGCATGTATGGTGCATCATGGAGACTAGCAAGCATCGATCTATAGCTTTATTCGTATAGCTGACTAGCACGACATCTGCTCCGTCCGGCCGGGGTTCATGATCGGCTAGCCATTCGGCGATGATGTTTCTTCGTGCCTGAGGAAAGAAAAATGAGAACCGTCTACGCTGCCGCGAGGACGCCGACGAAGTTAGAACTGGCGTATAGCTTTCGTCGTCGTTGCAGCCGTCCACCACATTGGAGCAGCCATGTCGGCGCAACTCTTCGTCGTCGTGGCCGGCACCCGCCACCAAGCCGGAGAAGTAATCTATCATCGTTGTTGGCGCCGAGCATGATAATCAACCATAGGTTGTCGCCGTGCTAGAGATGAAGCCATACATCGTCGTTTTCATGCCGCGCGGGAGCAGGCAGCGTTCTCCGTAATGAATCATAGAACCATGTACACATGGCTGCAGGTGACTACAGAAGCCTCTCGCAAAAAAAAGTGACTAAAGAAGCCAGAAAAAATAAGAAAACAATCAAGAATCTGTCAAAATGAAACCAATCAAGAACAGTATGAATGCTTTGATGATGCATGGATCTGTTAAAAAACATGTATCCGAGCTCCTCATCCTGATCCAGTTGGCTGCAGTCCCGATTTAAGTCATACTCGAACTGTTATTTTATATTTTTCGGACCCCCCCCCGATGTTTTAGGTAATTCATCTACGGGTCATATTTAAGTCAAACAATGTTCTTTTAAATCATCTTTTAAACCGTAACTCCGATTTGAACATGCTATATATGAAATTTGATTAGAAAAATATGTAGAATATGAATATGAGATTATTTTCACCTATTAAGTATTATAAAATGTTATTTTGGAATATATTTAAGTTAAATAAATGATTTTTTAAATCATACATATCTTTTAAACCGTAACTCTGATTTTAACATATTATATATGAAATTGTATTAGAAGAATATGTGGAATCTACATATGATGTTAATTTTACCTGTTAAATATTTTTAAAATATCGTTTGGGGAGCAAACTTATAATTTATAGCGTAAGATCCGTTTTCCTTTCGTACGGGCGGCGACCCAGATTGCAAATAAACACTCCACTATAACAATATAGGGAAAAGAAAACATTGATAACTACACATGCGTACCTCTGAAAAATGTCGCAGGGAAAAACAACAGATTTTTCATTGCGAGAGTGAGAGAAAGCGAGAGAGAGAGGGGGAGGGAGGAGAGAGACGCCTTAGGATTAAACATATTCAAACATGTTTTTTTTTTGTTTTGTGTGAACATCGAGGCCATCGCCGGCAAGGGCGAGAAGGAGGATAAGCGGCAACACAAATATGATGCCTCGCAAAAATAAAGAAGATGGACCTATTGTGGTCTTGGGTGATGGTTGTTGGGTTAAGAATGTGTGTTATGTTTTCTCTCCCGTTGCAACGCATGGGCTCTTTTGCTAGTTAATATAATACCAAATGGGTTGGTGGAACCTAGTCTAACCCGCTATGACTCTGTGGCAATCTAAGGAAAAAACACGCTCAGATCTAACGGTGGATTCTTAGGTGGTAGTTACCACTAGGTGGTAGAATCTATTTTCTATATATATATATATATATATATATATATATATATATATATATATATATATATATATATATATATATATATATATATATATATATATTAGCACAAATGCCCGTGTGTTGCAACGGAAGAAAAAAAAAATTCTCGGACCCTTTTACAAAATGAACCCAATGCGCAGAACACAAGATTGAATCTGGTTGTGCAGATGTGGTAGCGATAAAAGATCTCAAGGGTGGATGTTTGCCCCCTTGTCTTCGCGGACTTTGGTCATGCAGCCTCATAAATTTGAAAACCTTTTCTAATTTAGTAGGAGCTTACACATAAATTTGAGTTCACATACATGTTGCTTATCCTCAATTCTCCATGGGTAGAAGTGCGCTTAAGGGGCAAGTTCTGACAAATTTTACATACTACAAAAAAATTGGGTGCAATAACATCTGAGGAGAAATTCAGTAATTGGTATCTGAAAAATAAGTGACATGCATAAGTGAAGTTTGTTTACTTTGTTTCGTACGTATACATATAGTAGCCGGTTACTTTATTTATAAAGTAGGGTAAAAGCCTATTTCGAGAGATACGTATCGTAGCCATATATATCGACATATGTACAACAGTATTGCGTTTGCCTTGAACACTAAATTCAGTCTTTCAAAAAAATAAATCTGTAGCCATAGTGAAGCCTTCTGGCATGTGCATGAACCAAACACTACATTAGCTTCCTTTTGAATTATGAAGGCACCAACTACAAGTTATGTAAGTGTATGAAAACCAATCATCAAAGCTGCAAAAAAATGCATCAGAAACAGAAACCAATGTAGGAGAAAAGCACTGGCATCATCATGGTCATGCTCATGACCAAAATCCATGAAAGATTGGCTGGCTAGAACCCGTCGACAGATCACACACATAGAGCGTGCCGGCTGGCCGTTCCAGCCTATGCATAGAGCGACGGTGAATCCGGAGACCCAATCCGTGCTTTATTATTAGGGAGATATATATATTATATACTAGCAAACATGTCCGTGCGTTGCAACGGGTCATAAAAATTCTAATAGTTCAACAACAATTCTCTCTCCCCTCTCCCTTGCCGCCACCAGAGGGTGCGTCCAGGCAAACCCCGGCCCACGCCAGTGCTGGCAAGGTTCATTTCTCTTCACTCGGTAGTCGGCGACATGGGATGTGGCAGGGCGGCGTCCTTCTGCTGGTGGTGGGCGTTTGTCGGATCGGTCGGCCAGATTTCCTTGTTTGCTTGGGCAGAAGGTCCCAGTGGACGACGGTCGTGGCGTGAGGTGGTTCCCGGTGCCCCTCTCGTCAGATCTGAGGCGGACTATCATAGCATGCGGTTCTCTTCATCGGCTGCTCCAGATCTCCGGGGTCCATGCTCGGAGGTGTTGGTGGCTGGCCTGGTTGGTGACGGGGTGGAAGCTTGTCCAGGGGAAATTTCTGGCCGACAGCGGCGGCCACGTCGTCGATGGCACTCTGGGCGTTATTCCCTTTCTTGGTGGCAACGGTGAGGTCAACTCCGATCCTCCCTACTCCCTAGTTCCCCATGAATGAGAGGCGGCGGCGCCATGGCGTCATCACCTCCTTGGAGGTTCTGTCTTGGGCATTAGATGGAGGGTGTGCGCGGTGAGCACGGATGGTTCCCGGTGCCAGAGTTGTTGCGGTGTGGCATCTACCGCATCAACGACGGTGGATCTCGGTGGTGTGGTGCAGCGGGGTCTCAACGTTGGACATACGTTGATGGACGCGCTAAGGGTGGAGGCGATGTCTGGCGTCATGGTGGAGTCGACGGTAGTTGTACATGGCAAGGTCAATGCATGAATCTCTCCAGAAGTTGGGACGACGGAAAATGGCGGCGGCGGATCTGGAGCATGCGTATCCGATGCACGGTGTGGATCTGCTAGACCGGTTGGTGATCTCGGCTTGACGTGGGGCGGCTTGGTGAGACTACCGGATTAGATGGTGTGCATTCATGCATGGTAAGGGCACATCATCAAGCTAGTAGGTGTAGTGATGTAGTTCGTCAGGATGATGGCTTGGTGTTAATTAATGAATTCATTCTTGTACTACTCTGTTGAATAATATAAAATAAATATGATTGTGTGCATCGCTCGATGAAGAGGCCAGGGTATTTTTATTTAAAAAACACACACATAGTAGTATATATACAGCACATAAGCTAGCCTAATCTAGTAATCTGGTACTAATCCAATACGATGATTGCACGGTATAGGAGCAGCACACGGCACCAGCGTTAGGATTGATGGACTGTCTTTTGTGCGTGGGCGTAGGCCCACCCATGGGGTACTACTGAATACCAAGTGCATTACCATCAAAATATCAATGTAAATCCACTCGTGCACGTTCCTTTCTATTGTAGTGGGTGGTAAAAGAATTATCGCTTTTACTACTGAATACTAAGTATGTTACTATCCAATTATCAACACCAACTAAATCCACTCGTGCACGCCTCCTCTATGTAGTAGTGGATGGTAAAAGAATACATTGGGTTTACTATTGAACATTAAGTGGATTACCATCAAATCTCAACACACTAGAAGTAGTAAAAGAGTCTATCACCTTTGCTATAAAACACGAGGTATGTTACTATCAAATCTCATGTTGATTTTGAGTCGTAAAACTTACTATCATTTTGCGGGTTAACCAAGCAAACAAAATTAGACATTCTATTCGAGCATTACTATATGACTTCCTATTTTACGGGCAGACGCAAGGAAGACAAAATGGTTAGTTGTTTTACGGGGCGGAGGGTGATGTATGGCTGCCGGTAACAGAACTAATTACATTACTATACATTCAAGCAATTTTACCATGGCCTTACGAGGCGGAGGAGTTGTCTATGACATGTAGTAACCAATTAAATTGCATTACTTTCTTTTGTGAGTGGTTTTACCATCATTAGCAATCACTTGTTCTGCCGAGCAGCACATGCTTGGGTGTAGCGGCCGGAGCGCATGATTAGGCTTCTGCGCTCTCGCTCACTATAGCGCAACCGTATATATATATATATATATATATATATATATGACAATTTTTTTTTACTACCGGGTGTAGTTATTCCTATTTTTATTTCATACGTTTTAGTTAGTATCTATCATATCGGAGAGTATGTACGCGGAGTATGTAGTATATAAGAAATTTTTATGTAGTATATATATATATATAGACACACACACAATATATTAATGTAAGGTGATATTCTTGGTTTCGTCCCGCTTAGGTGATTTTATATTTAAGATATATAAGCGAGGTGGTACTATATATTTATAAGAAAATCCACGCAGTCCACTAAAAATCGTTTCGTAGGTCATGTGGGCCAGAAGTCTCAACGTGGCTGGGCTTCCCATGGGTGCTAATTTTGCATTTAGGCCCGTGAAATTGCTTCAGCGTAGCATTGGTTCCAGCCCACTTATGGGCCATGAGGTGGGCAAGCGGGCCTCCTGTAGTACAGCTAGAGCTGCGGGTACCAACTGGGCTAAGCATCTGCACATGATTACAATAGAGAACGCACAAGTTTTCACAGTTTTTTTTTCATTAAAAGTTTCCACGGTTTAATACTCCCACCTTGGCTATTTACATCAATTTCTACCAATTCAAATACGGTCTCGAGTTACCTGGCAACAAGGGAACTCGGGAATCAGCGAACAAAAAGTGATAATGAATGATTAAATCAGGGAATTATGGGCATTTAATCGCAGGAGTATAACTGATAGGAACCAGCTATTCCCTTCGTCCAGAAATACTTGTCCTAAAAATGGATGTATCTAGACTTATTTTAGTTATAGATACATCTATTTTATCCATTTCGAGGACAAGTATTTTCGGACGGAGGGAGTACTAGTTTCACTCAATCATCATGGTTTGGCTACAAATCAAGGATTACATGAGGGGGAAACAGAAGAAGCTACTAGTTTCACTCAATCATCATGGTTTGGCTACAAATCGAGGATTACATGAGGAAACAGAAGAAGGGAGGAGAGAGAGGAGGATGGTGGCTATGGGCCCAGCAAGCCCAGTTCGCTGACAATCCCCCCTCCATAAGAATCGGCTTGCCCTCAAGCCGATACCATGCCAACCTCCTGGGTCCCATTGTACCCGCAATACCCTCAACGAGGTCGATGTAGTCGTCGTCGTGGCAGATGGGGTCCCAATTGAGAAAGGTGTTGATGTATTAGTCTTGGTCGGCACAGACTTGGTCGAAGTAGAACACGTAGTCAAACCGTCGAAGAAGTGGTCACAACAGTATATCAGTGCCATACAAATCTGCCATCCTCGTGCCCACCGAGCAATTTCCATGATTTTTTGCTTGATCTCCAGCCGATTTCGATTAAGACCATCAAGATCCCAATGCAAGTGTAGCACCAAACTGAAATGAACAACCAAGAAGAGACCTTTCACTACTGGAATCAGCTTCTTTGCCGTCCGTCATGGCAGACGGCAAAGGCATAGATCCCGGACGACAAACTTCTTTGCCGTCCGCCAGCAGACGACAAACTGTTCGTCTGAACAGATGCCAGCAAAGGCCTTCTTTGCCATTCGCTTCCATGAAACGGGCGACAAAGGATTGTGCTGTCCGCCATCTGAGGCCAGCAGACGGCAAAGACAACAGACGACAGTGGGGTGGCGTCGGAGCCGTTAGGGGGTTAACGACGCTCTTTGTCGTCCGCCAGCGGACGACACAGAGTCGAAGCTCTTTGCCGTCGGCTGACGAACGGCAAAGAACTCAGTTAGGCCAGCACTGGGAAGCTCCCACGTGGCCAGCTATGCCATCTGCCAGCAGACGGTAAAGATTCAAAGGTCTTTGTCATCCGCCAGCGGACGGCAAACTGTCCAAATAGGCAGCCAGTGCTCCCAGTTTCTATAGGTAGTTGCCATGTGTCCTCTTTGTCGTCTGCTAGCGGACGACAAAGAGGCTATATATCCCCTGTTTTTAGTTATATCCATTTAATTGCACTGGAATTCACACATAGATATACATATTTTTTTTCACAGGCACAACAGACATATGATGTATCCAACACATAGCTCCATCATGACAACATACAGACATAAGAAACACAGTTTCATCCATACATCTTACACTAATATCACAATATTCATCCAACACATTGTTCCATGCATCCATATAACAAGTTCCACATTATTCTTCGATACAAACGAAAAGAAGAACAAAGAAACAAGCACTCCATCCATGCAAGCTTCCATATAGTGAATTAAATCTGCAAAATGGGAAACAAGAAAGTTAGAAGAAGAAGAAGAAAATCAGAAGAAGAAGAAGAAGAAGAAGAAGAAGAAGAAGGAGAAGAAGAAGACTAGAAGAAGAAGAAGAAGAAGAAGAAGTATTCTTTTCTTCTTATTCCTTCTTTTCTTTCTCTTCCTTGATTTTCTTCATCTTATTATGTCATTTGTGGACTAAATAGGCTAAATTATGTCATAAATGGACTAAATAGGCTAAATAAGAAGAAAAATGCCATTTTTGAGCTAACGTAGCAAATTATGCCATTTTTGACCTAACTAAGCTTATTGTGTCATTTTAGAGGACAACAAGCTAAGTATATGACATTTATGAGGTTAGCAAGGTTATGATGCCATTTCTAGTCTCCTCTCCTTTTTCCTCTTCTTAAACCTAGAACTAATTAACATAAAACAAACCAGGAAAAAACTACACCTAAATCTAGCTATTCTTCATCTCCTCCTCTTCTTCTAATTATTCTTAGTTTTTTCATGACTAAACATAAACCTAAAACTAAACTAAACCTAAGACCAAACTAAACCTAAGACCAAACTAAAAGTAATCTAAACTAAACTAACTATAAAACCAAAGTAAAATTAATCTAAACTAAACTAAATCTAAAACAAAACTAAAAGTAATCTAAACTAAAAAAACAGAAAAAACAGAAAAAAAGAGAGGAGAAGAGGGGTGCGGCAGGGGCTCACCTGCAGCAGGGGTGGGAGGCCTGCGACAAGCCGGCAGGGCCTAGGGGCGCCGGGCGGCGGGGTTGCTCGCCGGCGGAGGGGTGCTGGCCGGGCAGAGGGGGCACCGGGCGGTGGTGGCGACGGGGCCGCAGCTCCGGGGCGGCGGGATGGCGCTGGTCGGGCGGAGGGGGTGCCAGGCGATGGTGGCGACGGGCCGCAGGGCTCCGGGGCGGTGGGGTGGTGCTGCGGTGACGGCAGCGTCCGGGCGGCGGCGGGGTGGCGATGGCCGGGCGGAGGGGGCGCCGGGCGGTGGTGGCGACGGGGCCGCAGGGCTCCGGGGTGCTGCTGCAGCGGGGTGGGGCGACGAAAGCGTTCGGGAGGCGGTGGTGCGGGCGCGGGTGAATGGGGGCGCGGGGTGGAGAGAGGGGTGAGAGAGAGAGGGGAGAGAGCAGTGGGGTGGGGCCGGAGAGACAGAGAGGGGGCGGCCGTTACTAATTAGTGGGGGCACGTTCTTTGCCGTCCGCGGCGCACATAGCAGAAGGGGGAGACGGCCGTTAGCTGGGCCCTTTCTTTGCCGTCAGCCAGCGAACGGCAAACGGCAAAGATTAGGCTGACGGCAAATATGCTGACCTAGTCACGCCGTGCCCTGTGGAGCCCACCTGGCTCTTTGCCGTCAGCTGGCTGACGGCAAAGAAGCAGCTGGCAACAAATATCCTTTTTGCCATCAGCCCATTCTTTGCCGTCCGCTTTGTGGAAGTGGACTCTTTGCCGTCAGCTGGCGGACAGCAAAGAGGAGGCAGACGGCAAAATGCCAGATTCCAGTAGGGTTTGTCTTGTTTGCTACCCTCGTTAAGTTTCACGGACTGACGTGTGATTGGTTGGCAAACAACAACATGATCAACCCAACAACTAGCAGTTTTAGAACACGCCGCATTAACTGACCATGCAACTGTCCATTCAAAATTTTCAAAGCCCGGTAAACCAAGACATGAGCTAACCCTGTCTTGCAAGAAACCATCAATCACCAGCTCATGAATACGGACTTGCATGTATATTGGGCTTCCATCAGAAGTTGTCAGTTTGGGCAACGACGCAATGTGAGCGACGATTACTGGGATGAGCACACAACAACATTCAACCATAGAGCAAGAAACAACAACATATGTGAAGTTTATTGCCTTGTTGCAGAGCACACTATCATGCAAAATTTCCTTTCTGAAGAATGCGCAAGGCAAGCTGGATGCATCGGCTGTACACGTGGAACAGGGCACCCAAGCAATCTTCCAAACCATCAGGCCACTGAATTTAAACCCCAATTGTACAAGGCGTCCATTATAGAAATTAGAGGCATAAGCTTGTGAAAATTGGTGGCTCGCCAGTGCAATATCAGAGAACTCAATTACGATTTTCAGATGAGATTCGTTAGAATTAGAGCATTCGCACCAGTAGTGAGCATGGCCACAAATAACTCTGTTGAAACCGTATGTCTTCACATGCAAGGGAAATTGACAAATAGTTTTGGGCACAGCTTCAAGTACTTCAGCAAGGAACATACCATTTGCCTTAGTAATTGGAGATTCAGGATGAACTTCTTTTACACATGCATACCTCGTACTAGCAAATGCCAGGTCAAAGGAAATATTGCCAGAGCCTATTATCAAATCATTTCCAAGACTGCCAAACTGAAGGTCAGATTGCAATATCATAGGACTGAAGAACCAGGCTATCCTCCATTGCTGCAGTTCAAAACTATATAGCATAGGATAGCGATCAAGCCGATAGATAATCACATTGCAAAAACAGATTTGAGGCTTGTTAGTGAATAAATGCTTGGGTTCATTACCACCATCTGAACACCCCCAATAGAGTGCCCATGCAATCTCCCACTGAAAAAAAAATCTGAACGAGACGAATGCACCATAGGAACCCTTGAATGCCAGCACATCAGATATCTAGTTGTTCTCATTATCCCGTTCCTGCTTGTTGACTTGATTTGATGTACCACCACATGCATCAACTTCGCATGGACTTCAAAGGTAGTGCAGACTTATATATCAACAGTTGAAATTGATTTACGTGACTGCCATGAGGGCTCAGGTTCGGATTCTGACAATTTCACAACTGGATTTGTACACGGCCACAAGCTCAATCCAGCGGAATAAAGTTCAGTACTCCCTCTGTCCGGAAATACTTGTCATCAAAATGGATAAAAGGGAATGTATCTAGACATATTTTAGTTCTAGATACATCTCTTTTTATACATTTTGATGACAAGTATTTTGGGACGGAGGAAGTAGTTTGGATCATGACAACACATGCAGTACGGAGTATGTCTTCACAGGCGAACACAACTGCTGTTACAGCAACATGAAACATACCTGCTGGGTGATCAACTGGAGACTCATGATGAAGTTCCTGCACCCATTCATAGCTCGTACAAGCAATTGTCAAGTCAAATGAAATAATGCCAGGATCTTAGCTCATACAAGCAAAACTGGAGACCTTATAAGAAGTCAGTTCCTGCTGACGGAGAGTTGCATCATCTCCTGGATTTAGCGCAAATGATTTGCTCATGGAAATAGTTCCAGGGATGTTGCAGCCAAACCAAGTACCCAAACAATTGAGCAGCATCTTATGCATCCAACCAACATGTGCAGCGCTAATACACTTGTTCTGATGGATGCTCGTACACTTGCAAACTCGGTGCCAACACCACTTGGGGTAGTAGCCATGAAAACGACAGTGCTTTCCAACGTACTCCAGCAAACAGATGCCCATGTGCTCTCTCCACTAGAATTTCTCTACTCTGAAGCACACAACACAAACTCCCAATCACAACATGAGCAACATTTTCATAAGAACCCCAGTCTAGTTTCCTCTTCAGCATTCCAGTTTTTGCACTTGGTATAGAATAACTCCTAGAGCTCATAACTTCTGAGAATATTCCCATAAGAATTTTGGCTGCATAACCACTTGGAAGCCCTTGTAGTATTGAAGTAGAAAGTAGAAGGAATCTGTGGCAGCCATCTATCAGTGTACAGAGGAATGAGACTGCTCTCACCAACTGATTGTTGCACGGTCATAGCCACCATCCAGCTTATTTTTGACGGCTTGAGTGTCCTTATGTTGGCGTTTTTTAATAGAAGAAAACTCCATGAGTACCACGCGCTAGAGCCGAGATTCGAACACGGATGGGCTGACTGCATACTCAAGCGGCCAGACAATGGAGCCGTGTCTTCCTTAGGTCTCAAAACGGAACTACCATTTTTTTAGGCGTGCGTAGAAGCTATTTTCAGACAATGCAATGTTTTTGGTGTAGTAAATTTCTTCCAGGTCCATAAATCTTATGTGCATGGACTAAATTGTTTGTGCAATCACACCTTTAACCCCTATTCGTGTGCACATGTCCAAACTCCTTCATATGGTCTTGTTCAGCTGCGACGGATGTGCCCGTAAAATTAGCAAGCCGACTCGCTACCTATGAAGAGTTTGGCTTGCCACCGGGTGAGTTCTCAACGTGGTGGTGGAGGAACTTCAGACTGTCGTCCTTTGGCGAGAGCTATCATGTCCCATGAGTCCCGTCTCGAAGAACCCTGTTGATCAATCGTTTTTGACATTAGAGACTCTTCTCCCACGATCTAGTTCATCACCTGGGCAATCCGATTCATGACAGCTAGCATTTACGTACTTCATAGCTAAGCATGATTGGTTCAAAATAGTTCAAATTCTTTTAAACATAGTTCAAATTCATCCATTGCAACGCACGGGCATATGTGCTAGTTTATAATAAAGCACGGTGAGAACCTTTTTCGAGAGGGTTGCACTGAATTTGTGCCCTGCATGACCTGCATGAATCTTAAAGCAGACATGGGCCTGGTTGTGGAGAAACAATCGAATTGACCATTTCTAGCAACCCATGTTCGAGCGGGTGCAGCGTTGCACATAGCTGCACACCTTGGGAAGCATTGGGAGGCATAAGGACAACTCCAGCACACGATCCCAAACAGACGTTCGTTTTGCCCGAATTCTGTCCGTTTGGGTAGGGCAATGGGGTCGTGTCTGGGCCATTTCTTGGATGCGGTGTCCGCGTGCCCAACACGCGGACGCATCCCGGCCGCATCCTATCCGCATCCTTTTTCAAATGCCATATTTTTGAATAAACCACAACCTAGTTTAGGCTAGCGACCCTATTTCACGGCGGCAACACAACCAGCAGCCCTACACGTCCTTGCCGACAACACAGCTAGCGGCCGGCAATAGAGCCAGCCTACAAAAAATGAATAGTTTTGTCGCCGGCAAACATAGCCAGCCCCCAAAATAAATAGGTTTCTCGCCGGCACACAGCCAGCGGCCCAGCGGCCAGCACCCATGCCAGCCTCCAAAAGAACGGCCATGGCCGAACAGACGACCTAGTTCAGGCCGTCGGCATCGAATATCTCCTTCTGTTTAGCCTCAAACCAGCTCCTCGTCTTCTCGCTCATCTTGCTCAAGTCCACACTCATGATCGCTAGGGCCACCTCCTTTGCTTTGGTTGCGGCGTTGGTGGCCTCGATGTCGAGCTGCCTCTGCCTGGTCGTGACATTGGCGGCCTCGATGTCGAGCTGCCTTTGCCGAGATGCCTCCTCCATGTCGATCTTCCTTTTCTTGGCCGCCTTCTCCATCTCAAGCTTCTTCCTTTAAAGCTCTAGGTATTGCTTCATTTGCTCGTCCTTGCTTTGTCGCTTTTTCTCGTCCCTCATATCCTTTTGAGACATCATGCCATGCAAAGTCTCATGCAAGGCCATGGATGACGCATCACGTATGTCGTCCACCTTGGAGTTGGTCTTGCCCCTCGGCCTCTTCAACGCCTCACCATCTCCACCTCCGGCCAACGCGACCGTCTTCTTGCCTCTCTTCCTTTGAAGTTCACGGTATTGATCTTTGAACTTAGGGCAATTGTTGATGATCGTCCAACAATGCGTAAGAGTGAATGGCTTGTCATTGTGCCGTGCCTTGAATGCTTCCAAAGATTGAGATGCCTACACGACGAATAACAATTGAACATGAAAACATATAGAAGGCCGATGTCTCGTGGCCGTAGCAACGAAAGAACTAGGATGAGGAGAGCATACCATGTCCCCAATGCCGAGGCCACTCACGGGCCGTGCTTCAAGCTCTCAAGTGTGGCACAATACTTGTTGCGTTCTTGTTGGATGAACAACCTCCTCTTTTGAATCGAGGTGATGCCACGGTCGCTCGTAAATTGGTAGGACGCAAACAACTTTCTTTCATGGAATGTTTTGTGAACTCTTGTCCAAAAAACAAGTCCCTTTTGTCGCGCACCGGTTCTCGATCTTGGCTAATCTCCATCCAACTTTGGCAAATCAACTTGTCATCTTCTTGTGAGTATGAACCTGTACGAATGCTCTTCTTCCTCTTTTGTGCTTCTGCTCTTTGGGTGAGCTCGTCGATAAACAATGGCTCGCCCCCAATTTCAATGCCTTCTTCTTCATCACCATCACCTTCGCAATAGATGTCATCATCTTCATGCCACGAATCACCATGGTCGTAGTTAGCATGTTCGTGGGCCTCTTCATCGACAACGTACTGGGTGCGGCCATCCTGACTTTGGGTCTCGTCGGGATCGTAGGCACGGCCATGCCCACCCTCAAAGATGACATTCTCCATGAACTGGTTGTAGAAGGGGTTGTCGATCGTTGGCGTTGGTGTTTCCATTTCGCCAAACAGGACGCGGGGCGACGGCATGGTGCCCGTAGACGGCGGCCATGCTTGCTTTCTTTGCATCTTGACGGACGACCGGCCGCCGCTACTGGACCCTGGCGTGACGTTGAGCTCGATGACGACCGAGGGGCACGGGGTGGACGGCACGATCACGCCAATGTCCGGCAACGCCAAAAAATGAGTCTGGCCATCGTGCCTCGGCGGAGGAAATCCAGGGCATGGTCCGCGACGTCGGAGAGGGGCAGTGCGGAGGCCTGGTGACCGACGAGCCTGTGCGCGCCGGGCCGACAGCCGCTGCAGAGAAACCCGCCGGATGGCAAATCCCAAGCATGAGAAGGGCATGCGCTTTGTTGACGATGTCCTCCTTCTCGTCGACCTCGGCCTTGCACCGCGCGGCCTCCACCGCATCGCGCTCGGCGGCGAACTTGGACGCGACGTTCTTGCCCTTGACGACCGTCCTTCGGTTCCTCCTCTTCGTCGATTCCGCGTCCAAGTTTGCGAGCTCCGCTGGCGTGCATTCCGACCGCGGCTTCCTTGGACCCTTGGCCGCCTTCTTCTTCACCTTTCTAAGAGCGTCGACAGCCTGGCCGCCGAAATTCGGTGGGCGTTGGCCATGGACGGGGAGGGTGGTGGGCAGGACGTGGGAGGGTTTGGGGGGAAATGGCGCGAAATGGGGCGCGGGGCTGGTGCTTCGTGCCACCAACGGGCGGGCCAGGTGAGGACAAGTGCGCACGTCCCGCCCGTCCGCGCGCTGTCCGTTTCACTTCAAAAGCGGCTCAAACTTGAGTCGGGATGGGTCGAAAGCGGACATAAAACATACAAAAGTCCGTTTGCGCCTGCGCGCTGGACCGTCTGGTTTGTCCGTTTTACTCCAAACGGATGCACCCGGACAGGATGGGGTCACGCTTGAGTTGGCCTAACTCCCTGCTCTCCCCTCATGGTCCAACCCCCATTCTCTCTCACCGCCTCTTAAGTTACCACCAATGGTTGCTCATGCTCCACCGTCAGGCTGAGATACAAGATTTTTTTTGGCTCTTGTTGCATGTTAGATTAGAGTAAATACAAGAAATCTGCTCAAGAAGAAATCCATGCACCTCGATTGTTGCAACTGTGTTCTGTAATGAGAATAGCCATTGTTGCAACTGTGTTCTGTAATGAGAATAGCCATTGTTGCAACTGTGTTTTCTGTAATGAGGATAGCGAAGAAACTACATCGCACCTTTTTGGGACTGTGATTTGGTTCAATGCTTATGGAACTTTATCCTTCTCAACAAGATGAAATGCATCTCTATCTATGTGACGGTGAGGCCCCTGCCACTGCCTGCGGGACGGGGCGAGGGTACAGGGGAGGAGGAGGGCTGAGACGAGTCGGCGATTTTTTGGTGATGGAGAATGTCTAGGATTTCGATGTGGGAGACGTAGTGTCCTTTTGCTGAACAGAAACGTCATCTCGGCTAGGCAAGCATCCACCACATGTTTGTGTTGATGTGAAGCTCAACAAGGTACTTAATTACTATTGTGATAATAATCTCCTATGCCTAAATATCCCACTAACTATTTTAGAGCACATGCAGCTATACCACCTCTATCATTTTTCTTTTGAACCCATATACCACCTCATCATCAGAAGCGGCTTGCCCTCTCTCTTCCGTGCTCCCATCTGTAGTCCCACCATTCAATTTCCATCCAATGGCTTCCTTAGTTTTTTCCTTGTGTCTCCTTTTTAGAGGAGAAAATGTTTCCTTCTCTCCTGTATACTTGGACAACCCCCGTAATACGCAGTACGACGTAGAGTTCCTGCTCGACGTACTTCTCCTTGGTTTTGACGTGCCCTTGATGCGCTCCGCCTTCGTGCTGACCCCCCCCCCCCCCTCCCGGCTCTCCTTGCCGTCGCCATGGGCAAAGGCGTAGTCCCCGCCTTCATCCTGGCTTCTGCAATATCCTGCCCAATTGGTAGTTAGGCTAGCAAATCCTAGCGTCTTACCTGGCATCGGCGCAAAGGTTGCAGGCGGACGCTTCGTGTTTTTTTCCTGCCAGGTTTGAACCATGCATGTAGCGGCCGACTTTCCCTGTTGGTTTTGGGATTAATTAGCGCCCGTTTCTTAGCGCTCAGAGTTGGCGTGTAAAGCGCTAAGCTGATTTTTTATTTTATGATGTTTATGTTTTTCATCATAAGCGCCTACGCAAGCGCTCTGCAATGAACATGCCCCCTTCACCGATTACTTTCTCGCCACACATAAGTACAGGAGGCCAAGCACCTTGAAGTTCCTTGAGGCTTTGTTTGGTTAGCGCACAATTCACGTTGACGCCCCGGGATCGCGTCCCAATCCACGTGGGCCGTCCCGCACAGGAACCGTCACCCGTGGATTCTAAATCGGTTGTTTGGTTTCTACCAAGGCTAGGAAATCCCCGGCCAAACTGCGCGGGCCACTCCGCTCCACAGTGCTACTCCCTCCATTTCAAATTACTTATCGCTGAAATGGATATATTTAGAACTAAAATACATTTAGATACATCCATACGTGCGACAAGTAATTCAGAACGCAGGGAGTAGAAAAGAATGACAACTCTCACAGCCAATTGACGCCCCGCATTCATGGGCCGGCCCATCCCACGATGACTTGGTTGCTCGCCAGGGCGCACCCACCCGCTTGGTTCGCTCGGTCAACTATTGGCTGTTGACCATTTGGCCCCTCAACCGTTGACTTAATTTTTTTTCCAAAATCCAAATAAAGTTTGCAAAAATTGAAAAATGTTCAGGAGTTCAAAAAAGTATGGACTGAAAAAAAATCACAATTCAAAAAATTTCACGAATTCAATAAAAAGCTCATGATTTTGAAAAAGTTCGGGGATTTGGAAAAAGTTCATCATTTTTTAGAAGTTCGCAAATTTGTAAAAAGTTAAAGGATTTGAAAAAGGTTCATCAATATTGGGAAAAAAATCACAAATTTGGAAAAAAGTTTGTGGATTTGGAAAAAAATTCATCGATTTTGAAAAAAAAAGTTGCATACTAAATTTTTGGAAAACCGTAGCAACGATTAAACTCTTTGATTTCCTCTCTTATATTTTCAGCATAAATGTTTTTTGAGGTGATTTTGATTCTTGACTAACATGAACTCCATGGATGTCCAACATTTTTTAACCTCCCTGTGTCTTTTATAGTCCTGAGCTCGCCAATTTTTTAGGTTGCCCATGAAACTCATGTGATAGTTATTCTGCACGATTTTTCTTAGTGATACTTGGTGAATATCTTCATCATGATCCTTGTTTTGCTTTGCTTGAACCAGAACTGCCTCTTGACGAACAAGGATGTTAGGAAGTTCCTGTATGATATCTACATTGGCGTGAAGTCGAGGAAGAGTGGTAGCACAATCTATCTGCAACCCCTTTGTAGCTGGTAGGAGGAACCTTCCTCGAGGGTGTCAAAACGAACATTCCGTGATGTCAATATTTTTAGCGAATCAAAAAAAGTTCAGAGCAACTGTTCAGGTCGTTTTTGTACAGTTACCATTAGTATTGTGTATGTTGTTCATATGCTATGGCAGGGCATGTTTTTCAAACTCCCTACCTTAACTGAATGCACATAGGTGTGATCAACGATATGCCATATATTGTTAATTCAAATATTTCAAATCTCATAGAAATATATTGCAGCCAATTCCCACGCGCGGGTGTCATCTAATAATAATTAGATAGGGTACCCAAACCAATACATCAAGCACACCTTTTTTCATCTAATTATTAATAAGCCTTAGGGCACACACCATGATCAAGCACGATCCAAACAATCCTAGCTAGTTACTCTTTAATCAAATCCGTCTGCATACTCGGTCACCACACCATACACATGCATGCATGCACGCACGCCTGAATTTAAACAGGAAAATTACTCTCAGTCGATCGTTGAGAACGGACAGCAAGCAACTAAGTTTCAGACGTTGTCGGAGGTGGTTGAGGAAGGCGGCAGGAGAGGCTGGGTGACGGAGGAGCCCAGCTTGGCGCTCCGGACCTCGCGCTCGCCGCTGGAGGAAGCTGCGGATGCCGCGGCCATGGTCACCGCCTCCTTGCGGTTGCGCGACCTGTCCTCGCTCTTGCCCCATAGCACAAGGTAGAGCCCGGTGATGATGAGCGCGGCGCCGATGATCCCACCGAGGTAGAACTTTTCTGTTAGAAGGGAGAGAGGGATTTGATGAAATAGTTTATTGTATTGTTTGAGCCTCGTGGCCATATATATAGGAGTACAATGATCTACTTGGAGTACAAGACAAGCCAGAACAAATCTTAGTCTATCTCGTCTTTCCTAATAATCACGATACTCAACATCCCCTCGCAGTCACAACGGTAGCGATGCAGACGGTGAGACTGAAGAAGAATCCAAAGGCAAGCTGACAGACACCCCCCCACACAGTCGTAACGGTCGATGGATCGCGGAGCCGTGGCTGGAGTGAAAACAGACGAGGTTGCTGAAGCAGGCGGTAGCCCTTTGTGCCGTTTGTCGATGTAGCCGAGAGCGTGGGTGGTGGACCCGTGGTCGAGATAGCCGTGCGAAGAATGCCATGGTCGATGTCGAGTCGGGGTAGCCGGTGGCGAGGAAGTCGCCGTGGAGCCGCGGGCGCAAGGGGCCGCCGAGTTAGCATGGGCGCAGTGGTGTCGAAGTAGTGGTGCGCCGGGGAGAAGACGGTGTTGACGAGGCATCGCGCCGGGGTTGCCAAACCCGGGGACACGTCGTAGATGAAGGCACGCGTCGGTGGTGCCAGCACCGGGCATGCGTAGACGGTCAAAGACGAAGTTGACGAAGCGCCATACCAGGCTTGCCAGGCCCGGGAACACGCTGTGGACGAAGGCACGCATCGGTGTTGCCAGCACCGGGCATGCATAGATGAGGGACCTGCACGAGCTGTACGCCATGTCGAAGAAGTCAGAGGGCCCAGCAGAGAAGAACTCGACGACGATTGCGGCGTCCATTGGCGCGGGGCCGATGTCACCAACGATGGTCGGAGTAGATGAAGTGGTCGAGGTAGATGACGGCGACAGTGGCAACGGGCTGACGCTGGACGAAGACGAACGGGGTGGACGGGCGGCGGCGGCGGCCTGACGGTGGCGGTGGCGGCTAGGTTAGGAGTGCGGCGGCGGTCCTCGAAGTAGGCGAAGAACCTGACAGCATGACGAAGACCAGCGCGGACGGTGGCATTCCCGCGCCAATGAAGACGGCGCGGCGCATACAACGGGAGGTCGGCGCGCGGTGACGGCAAGAAGACCTCGGGGCGGCGGCGGGAACTGCGGGCCGCGGCGCTACGGCCAAAGGGGCGATGCAGCGGCGGAGCGCGGGTCGGTGCAACCACGGGGACGGCCTCGAGGTGGCGGCTGTGACCGCGTATCGCGGCACTACGGTCCGTAGGGGAGACGCAGCGGCGACGCGCGAGTCGATGCAGCCGCGAGGAGAACCACGGGGCGGTGGCGCTGCGGCCCAATGGGGCGACGCAATGACAGCCCGTTGCTCGATCGGTGGAGGGGCGCGCTGAACTCGGGGACGATCTTCACTGGACCTGCGGAGGCGCGCGTAACCAATGGGCTAGGTCAGTCGCGCGGCGTAGATGAGGCGGATCGCGGCGGCGAGCGGGTGATCAAGCCGATCGCGCGCGAGGTCGGGGACGCCGCTCGGTGGAGGCGGGTGCTACGTCTTGATCTTGCGTTGGTTTTCCTTGCAGAGGAAAGGGTGATGCAGCAATAGTAGCGTAAGTATTTCCCTCAGTTTTTGAGAACCAATGTATCAATTCAGTAGGAGGCTCCTCAAAAGTCCCACGCACCTACACAAACAAACAAGAACCCGCAACCAATGCAATAAAGAGGTTGTCAATCCCTTCACGGCCACTTGCGAAAGTGAGATTTGATAGAGATAATATGATAAGATAATTTTTTTTGGTATTTTTATGATAAAGATTGGAAAAATAAAGATGCAAATAAAAGTAAATTGAAAGCTTATATGATAAGAGGTAGATCCGGGGGCCATAGGTTTCACTAGTGGCTTCTCTCAAGATAGCATAAGTATTACGGTGGGCAAACAAATTACTGTCGAGCAATTGATAGAAAAACGAATAATTATGAGATTATCTAGGCATGATCATGTATATAGGCATCACGTCCGTGATAAGTAGACCGAAACGATTATAAATCTACTACTATTACTCCAAACATTGACCGCTATCCAGCATGCATCTATAGTATTAAGTTCATAAAGAATAGAGTAACGCATTAAGAAAGATGGCATGATGTAGAGGGATAAACTCATGCAATATGATATAAACCCCATCTTTTTATCCTCGATGGAACCAATACAATACGTGGCTTGCTGCCCCTGCTGTCACTGGGAAAGGACACCGCAAGATTGAACCCAAAGCTAAGCACTTCTCCCATTGCAAGAAAGATCAATCTAGTAGGCCAAACCAAACTGATAATTCGAAGAGACTTGCAAAGATAACTTAATCACACATAAAAGAATTCAGAGGAGATTCAAATATTTCTCATAGATAAACTTGATCATAAACCCACAATTCATCGGATCTCGACAAACACACCACAAAAAGAGTTACATCGAATAGATCTCCAAGAAGATTGAGGAGAACTTTGTATTGAGATTCAAAGAGAGAGAGAGAGAAGCCATCTAGCTAGTAACTATGGACCCGAAGGTCTGTGGTAAACTACTCACAACTCATCGGAAGGCCCTTGGAGATGATGTAGAGGCCCTCCGTGATCGATTACTCCTCCGGCGGAGCGCCGACGAAGGCTCCAAGATGGGATCTCGCGGATTCAGAAGGTTATGGCGGTGGAAATAGTTTTTCGTGGTCGCTTCTGATGTTTTCGGGTTACATGGGTATATATAGGAGGAAGAAGTAGGTCGGTGGACGCTCGAGAGGGCCCACGAGGGTGGGCGGCGCGCCCACATGTAGGGGGTGCACCGGGCACCCTCGTGGCCGCCTCCCTTATTTCTTGACTTCCACTCCAAGTCCTCTAGATCACGTTTGTTCCAAAAAGATCGCTCCCGAAGGATTCATTCCGTTTTGGAATCTGTTTGATATTCCTTTTCTTCGTAACACTAAAATAGGCAAAAAAATAGCAATTCGGGCTGGTCCTCCGGTTAGTAGGTTAGTCCGAAAAATGATATAAAAGTATAAAGTAAAGCCCATAAACATCCAAAACGGGTAATATAATAGCATGGAACAATAAAAAATTATAGATATGTTGGAGATGTATCAAGCATCCCCAAGCTTAATTCCCGCTCGTCCTCGAGTAGGTAAATGATAAAAACAAATTTTTTGATGTGGAATGCTACCTAGCATAATTCTCAATGTAATTTTCTTTATTGTGGCATGAATGTTCAGATCCAAATGATTCAAAATAAAAGTTCATATTGACATAAGAAATAGTAATACTTCAAGCATACTAATCAAAGGAATCATGTCTTCTCAAAATAACATGACTAAAGAAAGTTCATCCCTACAAAATCATATAGTTAGGCTATGCTTCATTTTCGTCACACAAAAATGCTCCCATCTTGCACCCCCCGATGACAAGCCAAGCAATTGTTTCGTGCTTAAATAATCTCAAACTTTTTTCAACTTTCATGCAATACATGAGCGTGAGCCATGGATATAGCACTATGGGTGGAATAGAATATGATGATGGGGGTTATGTGGAGAAGACAAAAAAAAGGAAAGTCTCATATTGACGAGGATAATATACGGGCTATGGAGATGCCCATCAATTGATGTCAACATGAGAAGTAGGGATTGCCATGCAACGGATGCACTAGAGCTATAAATATATGAAAGCTCAACAAAAGAAACTAGTGGGTGTGCATCCAACTTGCTTGCTCACTAAGACCTAGGGCATTTTGAGGAAGCCCATTGTAGGAATATACAAGCTAAGTTCTATAATGAAAAATTCCCACTAGTATATGAAAGTGACAACATATGAGACTCTATATATGAAGAACATGGTGCTACTTTAAAACATAAGTGTGGAAAAAGATAGTAACATTGCTCCCTTTTTTATTTTATTTTATTTTATTTTATTTGGGCCTTTCTTTTTTTTCTTTGGCCTTCCTTTTTTTCTTTGGCCTTTTTTTTCTTTTTGGCCTTTTTTCTATTTGGGGACAATGCTCTAATAATGATGATCATCACACTTCTATTTATTTACAACTCATGAATTACAACTCAAAACTAGAACACGATATGACTCTATATGAATACCTCCGGCGGTGTATCGGGATGGGCAATGAATCAAGAGTGACATGTATGAAAAATTATGCATGGTGGCTTTGCCACAAATATGATGTCAACTACATGATCATGCAAGGCAATATGACAATGATAATGTGTGTCATGATGATGAACGGAATGGTGGAAAGTTGCATGGCAATATATCTCGGAATGGCTATGAAAAAGCCATAATAGGTAGGTATGGTGGCTGTTTTGAGGAATATATAAGAAGGTTTATGTGTGATAGAGCGTATCGTATCACGGGGTTTGGATGCACCGGCGAAGTTTGCACCAACTCTTAAGGTGAGAAAGGGCAATGCACGGTACCGAAGAGGCTAGCAATGATGGAAGGGCGAGAGTGCGTATAATCCATGGACTCAACATTAGTCATAAAGAACTTACATACTTATTGCAAAAATCTACAAGTCATCAAAAACCAAGCACTACGCGCATGCTCCTAGGGGGATAGATTGGTAGGAAAAGATCATCGCTCGTCCCCGACCGCCACTCATAAGGATGCACAATCTAAGAACACCTCATGTTTCAAATTTGTTACACAACTTTTACCATACGACATGCTACGGGACTTGCCAACTTTAACACAAGCATTCTTTAAATTCATAATCACCCAATTAGCATGACTCTAATATCACCACCTCCATGTCTCAAAACAATTATCAAGTATCAAATTGATCATAGCATCCAATTCACTTCCTATGATAGTTTTTATTATACCCAACTTGGATGCCCATCATTCTAGGACCAATTTTATAACCATAGCAAATACCATGCTGTTCTAAAAGACTCTCAAAATAATATAAGTGAATCATGAGAGATTAACAATTTCTACAAAATAAAGCCACCGTCGTGCTCTAAAAAATATAAGTGAAGCACTAGAGCAAAAACTATCTAGCTCAAAAGATATAAGTGAAGCACATAGAGTATTCTAATAAATTCCAATCAAGTGGGTTTCTGCCAAAAGATGTGTACAGCAAGGATGATTGTGGTAAACTAAAAAGCAAAGACCAATATCATACAAGATGCTCCAAGCAAAACACATGTCATGTGGCGAATAAAAATATAGCTCCAACTAAACTTACCGATAGACGAAGACGAAAGAGGGGATGCCTTCCGGGCATCCCCAAGCTTAGGCTTTTGGCTATTATTGAATATCTTGGGGTGCCTTGGGCATCCCCAAGCTTAGGCTCTTGCCACTCCTTATTCCATAGTCCATCAAATCTTTACCCAAAACTTGAAAAACTTCACAACACAAAACTCAACAGGAAATCTCATAAGCTCCGTTAGTGCAAGAAAGCAAAACCACCACATAAGGTACTGTAATGAACTTATTCTTTATTTATATTGGTGTTAAACCTACTGTATTCCAACTTCTCTATGGTTCATACCCCTGTATACTAGCCATAGATGCATCAAAATAAGCAAACAACACACGAAAAACAGAATCTGTCAAAAACAGAACAGTCTATAGCAATCTGTAACTCTCGAAAACTTCTGGAACTCTAAAAATCATAAAAAATAGGAAGTCCTGGGAAATTTGTCTATTGATCTAAAGAAAAAGAATCAACGCAAAATCATGTCTCTGTGAATTACTAAAATTATTTTCGTGCGCGCAAAGTTTCTGTTTTTCAGCAGAATCAAATTAACTATCACCATAGGTTATCCTATAGGTTCTACTTGGAACAAACACTAATTAAAACATGAAAACACATCTAAACAGAAGGTAGATGAAAAATTTATTACTAAAAAGAAGCAAAAACAAAAAACTAAAATAAAATTGGGTTGCCTCCCAACTAGCGCTATCATTTAACGCCCCTAGCTAGGCATAAAAGCGAGGATAGATCTAAGTTGTGCCATGATAATAAGATAGATCACGAAAACTCATCTCATATTGTCTATGTTCAGCAGCAAGTTTTCTTTGAGGCAAGGAAAAGTAATCAAAAGGGCTAAATTTAATGGGACAAAAGTCCCCAAGATCAATCTCAGGAGGTATGGGTTCCTCCTTTGGCCCTTCATATTGGACAACTAATTCATCATTGTAAGCATTCTTTTGGCAAAACTTCGTGAGCCTATACTCAAGAGAGTATCCTAGATCATTGTTTCAAAGAGCAAAATCATTATTAAGTTTGGAAATTCTATCAACTAGGATATTGGTAGGTACGTTTCTTCTAAGGTTTTCGTTAAAAGCAACATAATCCAAAGATTGAAAACGCCTAATTTCCTCTTGATCAAAGAGGATCGCCTCTATGGGAGGACGGCCAACGTCCACCCTATAGTGCGCAAAGATTTATTTGGCCTCTTTTATTATGAATCTAAACTCATGTGCCAAAAAGATAGTAGCGGCGTGCCTAACAGAAGAATGCTCAATATTAGAAAATTTCAGGAAAATTCTTTGTATGCAAGGATGCATATGCATGAATTGTCTTTCAAGCTCAACTACAAGCATGGCAATAGCATCCGCAAGACTACTAGTTCTATGAAGAATAGAACCACCCAAAGAAGGTAAAGCACTGGCACAAGTAAAGAAATCTTGAATAACCCCTTTTCCAATAATATTACCACTACCAATTCGAAACTTTTTAGTATGCAAGATAGGGGGTTCTTCAACAGGAGCATTAGAATTTTCCATGTTATCATTATTGTCCATATCGACGATAATCTCCCCAATTTCAGACATAACGGTAGAAAAAGCGAGGAGAAGGAGATTGAGAAAGAGAGGGAAAATAAAGCGGCAAGGGTTAAGTGGGGGAGAGGAAAACGAGAGACAAATGGCAAATAATGTAATGCGAGGGAGATGAGTTTGTGATGGGTACTTGGTATGTCTTGACTTGAGAGAAGACCTCCCTGGCAACGACACCAGAAATCCTTCTTGCTATGTCTTGAGCTTGCGTTGGTTTTCCTTGAAGAGGAAAGGGTGATGTAGTAATAGTAGCGTAAGTATTTCTCTCAGTTTTTGAGAACCAGGGTATCAATCCAGTAGGAGGCTCCTCAAAAGTCCCACGCACCTACACAAACAAACAAGAACTCGCAACCAACGCAATAAAGGGGTTGTCAATCCCTTCCCGGCCACTTGCGAAAGTGAGATCTGATAGAGATAATATGATAAGATAAATATTTTTGGTATTTTTATGATATAGATTGGAAAAGTAAAGATGCAAATAAAACTAGATTGAAAGCTTATATGATAAGAGATAGACCCGGGGGGCCATATGTTTCACTAGTGGCTTCTCTCAAGATAGCATAAGTATTACGGCGGGTGAACAAATTACTATCGAGCAATTGATATAAAAGCGAATATTTATGAGATTATCTAGGCATGATCATGTATATAGGCATCACGTCCGTGACGAGTAGACCGAAACGATTCTGCATCTACTACTATTACTCCACACATCAACCGCTATCCAGCATGCATCTAGAGTATTAAGTTCATAAAGAACACAGTAACACATTAAGAAAGATGACATGATGTAGAGGGATAAACTCATGCAATATGATATAAACCCCATATTTTTATCCTCGATGGCAACAATACAATACGTGCCTTGCTGCCCCTGCTGTCACTGGGAAAGGACACCGCAAGATTGAACCCAAAGCTAAGCACTTCTCCCATTGCAAGAAAGATCAATCTAGTAGGCCAAACCAAACTGATAATTCGAAGAGACTTGCAAAGATAACTTAATCACACATAAAAGAATTCAGAGGAGATTCAAATATTTCTCATAGATAAACTTGATCATAAACCCACAATTCATCGGATCACGACAAACACACCGCAAAAAGAGTTACATCGAATAGGTCTCCAAGAAGATCGAGGAGAACTTTGTATTGAGATTCAAAGAGAGAGAAGAAGACATCTAGCTAATAACTATGGACCCGAAGGTCTGTGGTAAACTACTCACAACTCATCGGAAGGGCCTTGGAGATGATGTAGATGCCCTCTGTGATCGATTCCCCTTCCGGCGGAGCGCCGACGAAGGCTCCAAGATGGGATCTCGCGGATACAAAAGGTTAAGGCGGTGAAAATAGTTTTTTGTGGTCGCTTCTGATGTTTTCGGGTACATGGGTGTATATAGGAGGAAGAAGTAGGTCAGTGGACGCTCGAGGGGCCAACGAGGGTGGGGGGCGCGCCCACCTGTAGGGGGCGTGCCGGGAACCCTCGTGGCCGCCTCCCTTGTTTCTTGACTTCCACTCCAAGTCCTCTGGATCACGTTTGTTCCAAAAAGATCACTCCTGAAGGTTTCATTCCGTTTGGACTCCGTTTGATATTCCTTTTCTTCGGAACACTGAAATAGGCAAAAAAACAACAATTCGGGTTGGGCCTTCGGTTAGTAGGTTAGTCCCAAAAATGATATAAAAGTGTAAAGTAAAGCCCATAAACATCCAAAACGGGTAATATAATAGCATGGAACAATCAAAAATTATAGATACGTTGGAGACATATCAGTTGGGTGGCGGCGGAGTCCGAGATGAGGCCGGCGATGACGGATGGCGTGGGACGTCCTGCGGACTAGCTTGTCAGCACCGGCACCCGGACTGCCAAAGCAGCGCCGGTGCCCAGGCAGTAAGGCCCGAGCGACCAATGGAGCAGCGGTGTCCGAGTTGAGGCAGCCGACGAGCCTGACACAGCCGTCCCGATGCAGCTGAGGACGAGGCCGGCGAGGTAGACCGCCGGGCCGATGCGGCGGAGGCGGGTGACGTGGATCGATGGGCGGGCCGGCGCCTGAGCGACGACTATGATTGGCCATCGAATGGCGAGGCCGCCGGGTTGGGGTGATGCACGTTTCCCAATCAGAGCAGGGTGGTGACGGCTGATGCAGGGCGATGGGCGGACCGACGCGCGGACGACGGCTAGCCCTGACGGGCCGCCTCGGCGCGCGTGGCTGCTGGGTCGGAGGAGACACTGGCTGGTCGCGCCAGGGTTGGAGTAGAGGCGCACGGAGGTCGACGGCGGTGACGGGCGACGCAAACCGATCATGATTAGATCGAAAAACCAAAAGGAAAAACACCGTTCAAAACGACCGGCGAGAGAGAGAAAATTCGGATCAAAGGATCAGGAAAAAGACTCTCTAGGGCAGCCGGTCAACACGACCAGCGGACGAACCCTAGATACGGGCGGCGCACCCCCCGACGGCGATCATGGAGACTGGCCACCCCGGGGGCGGCACACGAAGCAGAAGCGACGGGCGGCTAGGGTTTAGAACCCAGAAACTGATACCATGTTAGAAGGGAGAGAGGGATTTGATGGAATAGTTTGTTCGGACACACCATTACGCTGTGGTGTTCTAGGTGGCGTTAATTGTGAAACTATCTCATGTTGTTTCAAATGAAGACCAAACTCGTAACTCAAATATTCTCCTCCATGATCAGATCATAGAAATTTTATTTTCTTGTTACAATGATTTTCCACTTCACTCTGAAATTCTTTGAACTTTTCAAATGTTTCAGACTTATGTATCATTAAGTAGATATACCCATATCTGCTCAAATCATCTGTGAAGGTCAGAAAATAACGATACCCACCACGAGCATCAACACTCATTGGCCCGCATATATCGATATGTATTATTTCCAATAAGTCACTATCTCGTTCCGTTGTTCCGGAGAACGGAGTTTTAGTCATCTTGCCCATAAGGCACGGTTCACAAGTATCAAATGATTCATAATCAAGTGATTCCAAAAGTCCATGTTTATGGAGTTTCTTCATGCGTTTTACACAGATATGACCCAAACGGCAGTGCCACAAATAAGTTGCACTATCATTATCAACTTTGCATATTTTCGCATCATCATTATGAATATGTGTATTACCATGATTGAGATTCAATAAACCATCACCATTGGGTGTATGACCATAGAAGGTTTTATTCCTGTAAATAGAATAACAATTATTCTCTGTCTTAAATGAATAACTGTATTGCAATAAACATGATCTAATCATATTCATGCTCAACGCAAACACCAAATAACATTTATTTAGGTTCAACACTAATCCCGAAAGTATAAGGAGTGTGCAATGATGATCATATCAATCTTGGAACCACTTCATTCTTAACTAGTCTCTATTTATTCTGTAACTCCTGTTTTGAGTTACTAAGCTTAGCAACCGAACAAGTATCGAATACCCAGGGGCTACTATAAACACTAGCAAGGTACACATCAACAACCTGTATATCAAATATACCTTTGTTCAATTTGCCGTCCCTCTTTTCCACCAAATATTTGGGGTAGTTCCGCTTCTAGTGACCATTTCCTTTGCAGTAGAAGGACTCAGTTTCAGGCTTAAGTCTAGCTTTGGGCTTCTTCACGGGAGTGACAACTTGCTTGCCATTCTATTTGAAGTTCCCTTTCTTCCCTTTGCCCTTTTCTTGAAACTAACGGTCTTATTTAATCATCAACACTTGCTGCTCTTTCTTGATTTCTACCTTCATCGATGTCAGCATCACGAAGAGCTCGGGAATCGTTTTTCGTCATCCCTTGCATACTATAGTTCATCACAAAGTTCTAGTAACTTGGTGATGGTGACTAGAGAACTCTGTCCATCACTATCTTATCTGGAAGATTAACTCCCACTTGGTTCAAGTGATAGTAGTACCCAGACATTATGAGCACATGCTCACTAGTTGAGCAATTCTCCTCCATCTTTTAGGCAAAGTACTTGTCAGAGGTCTCATACCTCTTGACACGGGCATGAGTTTGAAATACCAATTTCAGCTCTTGGAACATCTCATATGCTCTGTGACGTTTCAAAAACGTTTTTGAAGTTCCAGTTCTAAGCCGTAAATCAAGATGCACTAAACTATCAAGTAGTCATCATATTGAGCTAGCCAAACGTTCATAACTTCTGCATCTGCTCCTGCAATAGGTCCGTCACCTAGCGGTGCATCAAGGACATAATTCTTCTGTGCAGCTGTTGGGGAACGTAGTAATTTTCCTACGCACACGCAAGATCATGGTGATGCATAGCAACGAGAAGAGAGAGTGTGTCCACGTACCCTCATAGACCAAAAGTGGAAGCGTTATGACAATGCGGTTGATGTAGTCGCACGTCTTCACGATCTGACCGATCTTAGTACCGAACGTACGACACCTCCGTGATCAGCACACGTTCAGCTCGAGGACGTCCCTCGTACTCTCGATCCAGTTGAGTCTGAGGGAGAGTTTCATCAGCATGACGGTGTGGTGATGGTGATGATGAAGTTACCGGTGCAAGGCTTTGCCTAAGCACTACGACGATATGATCGAGGTGTGTAACTATGGAGGAGGGCACCGCACACGGCTAAACAACGTCAACTTGTGTGTTCTAGGGTGCCCCCTACCCCCGTATATAAAGGAGCAAGGGGGAGGCCGGCCGGCCCTTGGGGCGCTCCAAGGAGGGGAGGAGTCCTCCTCCTAGTAGGAGTAGGACTCCTCCTATCCTAGTCCAACTAGGAGGGGGAAGAGGGAAGGAAGGAGAGGGAGAGGGAGAGGCAAAGAGGGGCTGCGCCCCCTCCCCTAGTCAAATTCGGACTCCCCTTGGGGGGGGGGGGCGCCACCACCTGGGCTGCTGCCCTCTCTCTCCCCTAAGGCCCACTAAGGCCCAATACTTCCCCACGGGGTTCCGGTAACCCCTCCGGCACTCCGGTTTTCTCCGAAATCACCCGGAACACTTCTGGTGTCCGAATATAGCCGTCCAATATATCAATCTTTATGTCTCAACCATTTTGAGACTCCTCTTTATGTCCGTGATCATATTCGGGACTCCGAACTATCTTCAGTACATCAAAACAACAAACTCATAATACCGATCGTCACCGAACTTTAATCGTGCGGACCCTACGGGTTCGAGAACTATGTAGACATGACCGAGACATGTATCTGGTCAATAACCAATAACGGAACCTAGATGTTCATTTTGGTTCCTACATATTCTACGAGATCTTTATCGGTCAAATAGCATAACAACATACGTTGTTACCTTTGTCATCGGTATGTTACTTGCCCGAGATTCGATCGTCGGTATCTCGATACCTAGTTCAAGCTCGTTACCGGCAAGTCTCTTTACTCGTTCCGTAATACTTCATCCTGCAACTAACTCATTAGTCACAATCCTTGCAAGGCTTATAGTGATGAGTATTATCGAGAGGGCCCAGAGATACCTCTCCGAAACACGGAGTGACAAATCCTAATCTCGATCTATGCCAACCCAACAAACACCTTCGGATACACCTGTAGAGCACCTTTATAATCACCTTTTATGTTGTGATGTTTGGTAGCACACAAAGTGTTCCTCTGGTATTCGGGAGTTGCATAATCTCATAGTCTGAGGAACTTGTATATGTCATGAAGAAAGCAGTAGCAGTGAAATTAACACGATCATAATTCTAAGCTAACGGATGGGTCATGTCCATCACATCATTCTCCTAATGATGTGATCCCGTTTATCAAATGACAACACATGTCTATGGTTAGGAAACATAACCATCTTTGATTAATGAGCTAGTCAAGTAGAGGCATACTAGGGACTATAGGTTTTGTCTATGTATTCACACATGTACTAAGTTTCTGGTTAATACAATTCTAGCATGAATAATAAACATTTATCATGTATTAAGGAAATAAATAATAACTTTATTATTGCTTCTAGGGCATATTTCCTTTAGTCTCCCACTTGCACTAGAGTCAATAATCTAGACTACATAGTAATGATTCTAACACCCATGGAGCTTTGGTGCTGATCATGTTTTGCTCGTGGGAGAGGCTTAGTCAACAGCTCTGCAGCATTCAGATCCATGTCTATCTTGCAAATCTCTATATCCCCTTTCGACACTTGATGGCGGATGGAATTGAAGCGTCTCTTGATGTGCTTGGTTCTCTTGTGAAATCTGAATTCCTTTGCCAAGGCAATTGCACCGTTATTGTCACAAAAGATTTTCATTGGACCCGATGCACTAGGTATGACACCTAGATAGGATATGAACTCCTTCATCCAAACTCCTTCATTCGCTGCTTCTGAAGCAACAATGTACTCCGCTTCACACGTAGATCCTGCCACGCCGCTCTTCTTGGAACTGCACCAACTGACAGCTCCTCCATTCAATAAAAATACGTATCCGGTTTTCGACTCAGAGTCATCTGGATCAGTGTCAAAGCTTGTATTAACGTAACCATTTACGACGAGCTCTTTTTCACCTCCATAAACGAGAAACATATCCTTAGTCCTTTTCAGGTATTTCAGGATGTTCTTGACCGCTGTCCAGTGCTCCACTCTGGGATTACTTTGGTACCTTCCTTCTATACTTATAGCAAGACATACATCAGGTCTGGTACACAACATTGCATACATGATAGAACCTATGGCTGAAGCATAGGGAATGACTTTCATTTTCTCTCTATCTTCTTCGGTGGTCGGGTTTTGAGTCTGACTCAACTTCACACCTTGTAACACAGGCAAGAACCCTTTCTTTGTCTGATACATTTTGAACTTCTTCAAAACTTTATCAAGGTATGTGCTTTGTGAAAGTCCAATTAAGCATCTTGATCTATCTCTATAGATCTTGATGCCTAATATGTAAGCAGCTTCTCAAAGGTCTTTCATAGAAAAACTCTTATTCAGGTATCCTTTTATGCTATCCAGAAATTCTATATCATTTCCAATCAATAATATGTCATCTACATATGAGATCAGAAATGCTACAGAGCTCCCACTCACTTTCTTGTAAATACATGCTTCTCCAAAAGTCTATATAAAACCATATGCTTTGATCACACTATCAAAGTGTTTATTCCAACTCCGAGAGGCTTGCACCAGTCCATAAATGGATCGCTGGAGCTTGCACACTTTGTTAGCACCCTTTGGATCGACAAAACCTTCCGGTTGCATCATATACAACTCTTCTTCCAGAAATCCATTCAGGAATGCAGTTTTGACATCCATTTGCCAAATTTCATAATCATAAAATGCAGCAATTGCTAACATGATTCAGACAAACTTAAGCATCACTACGGGTGAGAAAGTCTCATCGTAGTCAACTCCTTGAACTTGTCAAAAACCTTTCGCAACAAGTCAAGCTTTGTAAACAGTAACATTACCGTCTGCGTTGGTCTTCTTCTTAAAAATCCATTTATTTTCTATGGCTTGCCGATCATCGGGCAAGTCCACCAAAGTCCACACTTTGTTCTTATACATGGATCCCATCTCAGATTTCATGGCCTCAAGCCATTTCGCGGAATCTGGGCTCATCATCGCTTCCTCATAGTTCGTAGGTTCACCAGGGTCTAGTAACATGACTTCCAGAACAGGATTACTGTACCACTCTGGTGCGGATCTTACTCTGGAAGACCTACGAGGTTTGGTAGTAACTTGATCTGAAGCTTCATGATCATCATCATTAGCTTCCTCACTAATTGGTGTAGGAATCACAGGAACTGATTTTTGCGATGAACTACTTTCCAATAAGGGAGCAGGTACAGTTACCTCATCAAGTTCTACTTTCCTCCCACTCACTTCTTTCGAGAGAAACTCCTTCTCTAGAAATGATCCATTCTTAGCAACAAAGATTTTGCCTTCGGATCTATGATGGAAGGTGTACCCAACAGTTTCCTTTGGGTATCCTATGAAGACACACTTCTCCGACTTGGATTGGAGCTTACCAGGTTGAAGCTTTTTCACATAAGCATCGCAGCCCCAAACTTTAAGAAATGACAACTTTGGTTTCTTGCCAAACCACAGTTCATAAGGCGTCGTCTCAATGGATTTTGATGGTGCCCTATTTAAAGTGAATGCAGCCGTCTCTAAAGCATAACCCCAAGACAATAGCGGTAAATCAGTAAGAGACATCATAGATCACACCATATCTAATAAAGTACGATTATGATGTTCGGACACACCATTGCGTTGTGGTGTTCCAGGTGGCGTTAATTGTGAAACTATCCCATGTTGTTTCAAATGAAGACCAAACTTGTAACTCAAATATTCTCCTCCACGATCAGATCATAGAAACTTCATTTTCTTGTTACGATGATTTTCCTCTTCACTCTGAAATTCTTTGAACTTTTCAAATGTTTCATACTTATGCTTCATTAAATAGATATAACCATATCTTCTCAAATCATCTGTCAAGGTAAGAAAATAACGATACCCGCCACGAGCATCAATACTCATTGGACCACATACATTGGTATGTATTATTTACAACAAGTCAGTAGCTCGTTCCATTGTTCTGGAGAACGGAGTTTTAGTCATCTTGCCCATAAGGCACAGTTTGCAAGCACCAAGTGATTCATAACCAAGTGATTCCAAAAGTCCATCAGTACGGATTTTCTTCATGCGCTTTATACCGATATGACCCAAACGGCAGTGCCATAAGTAAGTTGCACTATCATTGTTAAACTTCAATCTTTTGACTTCAACACTATGAATATGTGTATCACTACTATCGAGGTTCAACAAAAATAGACCACTCAGCAGGGGTGCATGACCATAAAAGATATTACTCATATAAATAGAACAACCATTATTCTCTGATTTATATGAATAACCGTCTCGCATCAAACAAGATCTAGATATAATGTTCATGCTCAACGCTGGCACCAAATAACAATTATTCAGGTCTAAAACTAATCCCGAAGGTAGATTTAGAGGTAGCGTGCTGACCGCGATCACATCGACTTTGGAACCATTTCCCACGTGCATCGTCACCTCGTCCTTAGCCAATCTTCGCTTAATCCATAGCCCCTGTTTCGAGTTGCAAATATGAGCAACAGAACCAGTATCAAATACCTAGGCACTACTGCGAGCATTAGTTAAGTACACATCAATAACATGTATATCAAATATACCTTTCACTTTGCCATCCTTCTTGTCCGCCAAATACTTGGGGCAGTTCCGCTTCCAGTGACCAGTCCCTTTGCAGTAGAAGCACCCAATTTCAGGCTTAGGTCCAGACTTGGGTTTCTTCTCTTGAGCAGAAACCTTTTTGCCAGTCTTCTTGAAGTTCCCTTTCTTCCCTTTGCCCTTTTTCTTGAAACTAGTGGTCTTATTGACCATCAACACTTGATGCTCCTTTTTGATTTCTACCTCCGCAACCTTTAGCATCGCGAAGAGCTTGGGAATAGTCTTGTCCATCCCTTGCATGTTATATTTCATCATGAAGCCTTCATAGCTTGGTGGCAGTGATTGAAAAACTCTATCAATGACACAATCAACTGGAAGATCAACTCCCAGCTGAGTCAAGTGATTATGACACCCCGACATTTTGAGTATGTGTTCACTGACAGAACTATTCTCCTCCATTTTGCAGCTGTAGAACTTGTTGGAGACTTCATATCTCTCAACTCGGGCATTTGCTTGATATATTAACTTCAACTCTTGGAACATCTCATATGCTCCATGACGTTCAAAACGTCGTTGAAGTCCCGATTCTAAGCCGTAAAGCATGGCACACTGAACTATCGAGTAGTCATCAGCTTTGCTCTGCCAGACGTTCTTAATGTCATCAGTAGCATCAGCAGCAGTCCCAACACCTAGCGGTGCTTCCAGGACGTAATTCTTCTGTGCAGCAATGAGGATAATCCTCAAGTTACGGACCCAGTCCGTGTAGTTGCTGCCATCATCTTTCAACTTAGCTTTATCTAGGAACACATTAAAATTCAAACGAACGGTAGCACGGGCCATTGATCTACAACAACATAGACATGCAAAATACTATCAGGTACTAAGTTCATGATAAATTAAAGTTCAATTAATCATATTACTTAAGAACTCCCACTTAGATAGACATCCCCCTAATCATTTAAGGGATCACATGATCCAAATCAACTAAACCATGTCCGATCATCCCATGAGATGGAGTAGTTTTCATTGGTGAACATCACTATGTTGATCATATCTACTATTTGATTCACGCTCGACCTTTCGGTCTCAGTGTTTCGAGGCCATATCTGCATATGCTAGGCTCGTCAAGTTTAACCCGAGTATTCTGCATGTGCAAAACTGGCTTGCACCCGTTGTATGTGAACATAGAGCTTATCACACCCAATCATCACGTGGTGTCTCGACACGATGAACTATAGCAACGGTGCATACTCAGGGAGAACACTTGTACCCTGAAATTTAGTAAGGGATCATCTTATAATGCTACCGACGTTCTAAGCAAAATAAGATGCATAAAGGATAAACATCACATGCAATCAAAATATGTGACATGATATGGCCATCATCATCTTGTGCTCATGATCTCCATCACCGAAGCATCGTCATGATCTCCAACGTCACCGACGCGATACCTTCATCTCCATCATAGCATCGTTGTCGTTTCACCACCTATTGTTACTACGACTATCGCTACCACTTAGTGATAAAGTAAAACAATTACATGGCAATTGCATTGTGTACAATAAAGCGACAACCATATGGCTCCTGCCAGTTGCCGATAACTCTGTTACAAAACATGATCATCTCATACAACAATTTATACCACATCATGCTTGACCATATCACATCACAACAAGCCCTGCAAAAACAAGTTAGACGTCCTCTACTTTGTTGTTGCAAGTTTTACGTGGCTGCATGGGCTTCTAGCAAGAACCATTCTTACCTACGCATCAAAACCACAATGATTTTTCGTCAAGTGTGCTGTTTTAACCTTCAACAAGGACCAGGCGTAGCCACACTCGATTCAATTAAAGTTGAAGAAACAGACACTCACCAGCCACCTATGTGCAAAGCATGTCGGTAGAACCAGTCTCGCGTAAGCGTACACGTAATCTCGGTCTGAGCCGCTTCATCCAACAATACCGCCGAATCAAAGTATGACATGCTAGTAAGCAGTATGACTATTATCGCCCACAACTCTTTGTGTTCTACTTGTGCATATAACATCTACGCATAAACCTGGCTCGGATGCCACTGTCGGGGAACATAGTAATTTCTAAAAAATTCCTATGCACATGCAAGATCATGGTGATGCATAGCAACGAGAGGGGAGAGTGTGTCCACGTACCCTCGTAGACCTAAAGCGAAAGCGTTATGACAACACGGTTGATGTAGTCGTACATCTTCACGATCCGACCGATCTCAGTACCGAACGTACGGCACCTCCACGATCAGCACACTTTCAGCTCAGGGACGTCCCTCGTACTCTTGATACAGTTGAGGCCGAGGGAGAGTTTTAGCACGACGGCGTGGTGACGGTGATGACGAAGTTACCGGCGCAGGGCTTCGCCTAAGCACTACGACGATGTGACCGAGGTGTGTAACTGTGGAAGGGGGCACCCCACACGGCTAAACAATGTCAACATGTGTGTTCTAGGGTGCCCCTGCCCCCGTATATAAAGGATCAAGGGGGGAGGCCGACCGGCCCTTGTGGCGCGCCAAGGAGGGGAGGAGTCCTTCTCCTAGTAGGAGTAGGACTCCTCCTTTCCTAGTCCAACTAGGAGGGGAAGGGGGAAGGAAGGAGAGGGAGAGGGAGAGGGAAAGAGGGGCTGCACCCCCTCCCCTAGTACAATTCGGACTCCCCTGGGGGGGGGCGCACCTCCTGGGCTGCTGCCCTCTCTCTCCCCTAAGGCCCACTAAGGCCCAATACTTCCCCGGGGGGTTCCAGTAACCCCTCCGGCACTCCGATTTTCTCCGAAATCACCCGAAACACTTCTAGTGTCCGAATATAGCCGTCCAATATATCAATCTTTATGTCTTGACCATTTCGAGACTCCTTGTCATGTCCATGATCATATCCGGGACTCCGAGCTATCTTCGGTACATCAAAACACATAAACTCATAATACCGATCGTCACCGAACTTTAAGCGTGCGGACCCTACGGGTTCGAGAACTATGTAGACATGACCGAGACATGTCTCTAGTCAATAACCAACAACAGAACCTGGATGCTCATATTGGTTCCTACATATTCTACGAAGATCTTTATCGGTCAAACCGCATAACAACATACATTGTTCCCTTTGTCATCCGTATGTTACTTGCCCGAGATTCGATCGTCGGTATCTCGATACCTAGTTCAAGCTCGTTACCGGAAAGTCTCTTTACTCGTTTCGTAATACTTCATCCCACAACTAACTCATTAGTCACAATTCTTGCAAGGCTTATAGTGATGAGTATTACTGAGAGGGCCCAGAGATACCTCTCCGAAACACGGAGTGACAAATCCTAATCTCGATCTATGCCAACCCAACAAACACCTTCGGATACACCTGTAGAGCACCTTTATAATCACCTTTTTATGTTGTGATGTTTGGTAGCACACAAATTGTTCCTCTGGTATTCGGGAGTTGCATAATCTCATAGTCTGAGGAACTTGTATATGTCATGAAGAAAGCAGTAGCAGTGAAACTAACACGATCATAATGCTAAGCTAACGGATGGGTCATGTCCATCACATCATTCTCCTAATGATGTGATCCCATTTGTCAAATGACAACACATGTCTATGGTTAGGAAACATAACCATCTTTGATTAATGAGCTAGTCAAGTAGAGGCATACTAGGGACTATAGGTTTTGTCTATGTATTCACACATGTACTAAGTTTCCGGTTAGTACAATTCTAGCATGAATAATAAACATTTATCATGAATTATGGAAATAAATAATAACTTCATTATTGCCTCTAGGGCATATTTCCTTCAGTTTCCCACTTGCACTAGAGTCAACAATCTAGATTACATAGTAATGATTCTAACACCCATGGAGCTTTGGTGTTGATCATGTTTTGCTCGTGGAAGAGGCTTAGTCAACGGGTCTGCAACATTCAGATCCATGTGTATCTTGAAAATCTCTATGTCCCCTTCCGACACTTGATGGCGGATGGAATTGAAGCGTCTCTTGATGTGCTTGGTTCTCTTGTGAAATCTAGATTCCTTTGCCAATGCAATTGCACCAGTATTGTCACAAAAGATTTTCATTGGACCCGATGCAGTAGGTATGACACCTAAAATCAGATATGAACTCCTTCATCCAAACTTCTTCATTCGCTGCTTCTGAAGCAGCAATGTACTCCGCTTCACACGTAGATCCCGCCACGATGCTCTGCTTGGAACTGCACCAACTGACAGCTCCTCCATTCAATAAAAATATGTATCCGGTTTGCGACTTAGAGTCATCCAGTTCAGTGTCAAAGCTTGCGTCGACGTAACCATTTACGACGAGCTCTTTTTCACCTCCATAAACGAGAAACATATCCTTAGTCCTTTTCAGGTATTCAGGATGTTCTTGACCGCTGTCCAGTGCTCCACTCCGGGATTACTTTGGTACCTTCCTGCTATGCTTATAGCAAGACATACATCAGGTCTAGTACACAACATTGCATACATACATGATAGAACCTATGGCTGAAGCATAGGGAATGACTTTCATTTTCTCTCTATCTTCTGCGGTGGTCGGTGAGGGAGTCCGGGATTAAGGGGTCCTCGGACAGCCGGACTATATACTTTGGCTGGACTGTTGGACTGTGAAAATACAAGATTGAAGACTTCGTCCCGTGTCCGGATGGGACTCTCCTTTGCGTGGAAGGCAAGCTTGGCAATTCGGATATGTAGATCTCCTTCTCTGTAACGGACTCTGTGTAACCCTAGCCCCCCCGGTGTCTATATAAACCGGAGGGTTTAGTCCGTAGGACAACAACAATCATAATCATAGGCTAGCTTCTAGGGTTTAGCCTCTACGATCTCGTGGTAGATCAACTCTTGTAATACTCATATCATCAAGATCAATCAAGCAGGAAGTAGGGTATTACCTCCATCGAGAGGGCCCGAACCTGGGTAAATGATACGTCTCCAACGTATCTATAATTTTTGATTGTTCCATGCTATTATATTACCCCTTTTGGATGTTTATGGGCTTTATTTTACACATTTATATCATTTTTGGGACTAACCTACTAACCGGAGGCCCAGCCCATATTGCTGTTTTTTTGCCTATTTCAGTATTTCGAAGAAAAGGAATATCAAACGGAGTCCAAATGGAATGAAACCTTCGGGAGCGTTATTTTTGGAACAAATCTGATCCGGAGAGCCTGGAGTGCAAGTCAAGAAAGCTCCGAGGGCCCCACGAGATAGGAGGACACACCCCCTGTCTCGTGGGCCCCTCGGGCGGCCACCGACGTACTTCTTCCTCCTATATATACCTACGTACCCCAAAAACATCCAGGAGCACCACGAAACACAATTTCCACCGCCGTAACCTTCTGTATCCGCGAGATCCCATCTTGGAGCCCTTGCCGGCACTCTGCCGGAGGGGGAAGCAACCACGGAGGGCCTCTACATCAACATCCTTGCCCCTCCGATGAGTTGTGAGTAGTTTACCACAGACCTACGACTCCATAGTTATTAGCTAGATGGCTTCTTCTCTCTTTTTGGATCTCAATACACTGTTCTCCCCCTCTCTTGTGGAGATCTATTTGATGTAAACTCTTTTTGCGGTGTGTTTGTCGAGATCCAATGAATTGTGGGTTTATGATCAAGTTTATCTATGAATAATATTTGAATCTTCTCTGAATTCTTTTATGTATGATTGAGTTATCTTTGCAAATCTCTTCAAATTATCAGTTTGGTTTGGCCTACTAGATTGATCTTTCTGGCCATGGGAGAAGTGCTTAGCTTTGGGTTCAATCTTGCGGTGTTCTTACCCAGTGACAGAAAGGGTTGCAAGACACGTATTGAATTGTTGCCATCGAGGATAACAAGATGGGGTTTATATCATATTGCATGTGTTTATCCCTCTACATCATGTTATCTTGATTAATGCGTTACTCTGTTCTTATGAACTTAATACTCTAGATGCATGCTGGATAGCGGTCGATGTGTGGAGTAATAGTAGTAGATACAGGAAGGAGTCGGTCTACTTGTTATGGACATGATGCCAATATAAATGATCATGCCTAGATAATCTCATAACTATGCGCTTTTCTATCAATTGCTCGACAGTAATTTGTTCACCCACTGTAATACTTATGCTATCTTGAGAGAAGCCTCTAGTGAAACCTATGGCCCCCGGGTCTATCTCTTATCATATTTGCTTTCAATCTACTTTTATTTGCATCTTTACTTTTTGCATCTATATTACAAAATACCAAAAATATATTTATCTTATCATACTATCTTTATTAGATCTCACTTTCGCAAGTGGCCGTGAAGGGATTGACAACCCCTTTATTGCGTTGGTTGCGAGTTCTTAGTTTGTTTGTGTAGGTGCGTGGGACTTTTGAGGAGCCTCCTACTGGATTGATACCTTGGTTCTCAAAACTGAGGGAAATACTTACGCTACACTTTGCTGCATCACCCTCTCCTCTTCGAGGAAAACCAACGCAAGCTCAAGACGTAGCAGTAAACATCGTGTCCCCCGCCTCCTGTTACCATTAGCCTTAGATGCACAGTTCGGGAACCCCTACCCGAGATCTGCCGGTTTTGACACCTACATTGGTGCTTTCATTGAGAGTTCCACTGTGTCGTCACGATAAGGCTTGATGGCTCCTTCAATCATCTTCAACGACGCGGTGCAGGGGGAGGTTTTCCTCCCCGGACAGATCTTCGTATTCAGCGGCTTCGTACTGTGGGCCAATTCGCTTGGCCATCTGGAGCAGATCGATAGCTACGCCCCTGGCCACCAGGTCAGGTTTGGAAGCTTGAACTACACTGCTGACATCCGCTGAGACTTGATCTTCGACGGATTTGAGCCCATGTCAGGTGCGCTGAACAGTCACGATGAGCATGACTTAGATCTGCCATCAGTGATTAGGAGATCGCGCTGGCGGTGGCCCCGGGAATCAATCCGGAGCAGATCGCGCCATCCAAGGATGGGTGGATGGACCCCGCCACGGAGGCCGCACACTCATCGGCGTTGGAGCCGAACACTGACCCCACCTCCTATGAGGCCGGTGTCATCGGACCCTTGGACTCATCTCCGGCTATGGGCTCCTAACCGCGTGCATCCGTGCCTATCGAATCTGATTGGGCACCGATCATAGAGTTCACCTCCGCGGACATCTTTCAGCACTCACCCTTGGGTGACGTGCTAAGCTCATTAAGGTCTCTCTCCTTGTTAGGAGACTCTTGGCCGAACTATGTCCGGCTCGAGTGGAAAGCGGACGAAGAAGAAATTCTCTCCCCACCCACCACTCACTTAATAGCCACTATCGATGACTTAACTAACGTGCTTGACTTCAACTCCGAAGACATCGACGGTATGGACGACGATGCAGGAGAAGAACAGGAACCACCGCCTATAGGGCGCTGGACAGCCACCTCATCATATGATATATATATATATATGGTGGACACCCCCAAAGAAAGCAATGGCGATGAGGCAACGGAAGATAATCCCTTGGAGAAGCAATCTAGGCACCGACGTCATAGGCGCCGCTCCAAGCCATGCCATAGCAAAAATAGTGATACCGGCACAAGAGATGATAACAATGTGGATGGTGCCGAAGATGAAAACAATCCTGCCCAGCCAGGCTTCGAGCAGGCCGAGCAAGAAGATGGGCAAGCTAGCCTAAAGGAACAGGCAACAGATGGAGAATCAGAGGATGATAATTACATGCCTCTCTCCGAAGACGAAATGAGCCTTGGCGATGATGAATTCATCATGCCTGAGGATCCCGTCGAGCAGGAGCGCTTCAAGCGCCGGCTTATAGCCACTGCAAGAAGCCTAAAGAAAAAGCAGCAACAACTTCAAGATGATCAAGATCTGCTAACTGATAGATGGACCAAGGTCCTTGTTGTCGAGGAATACGGACTCGAGCGCCCTACCAAAAGTTACCCAAAGCGCAGGTTGCTACCTCAACTCGAGGAGGAGGCGTTAAAGCCCACACTACCAGCACATGATGCAGCTGACCGGCCACCCCATGGCCGAGACAAAGCGGCGTACCAGCCCGAAGTCCAGACCGCACCCCGTCGACAATCAAACAATAATACTAAGGACCGGGGCTACACGAAGGACCTGCGAGATGTATTGCAAAACAAAGCAGGACAGTCAAGATCGATCTACGGATCACGGGGGCACGTCACAACGCGTGATGATGACCGTACGCCGGATACACTAAACAGAAGTCCGGCCGGGCCGAATATAACAGACCAGACTCATTTGAACTGTGTTGGGATGTAGCCCGGCATAGAGGTGCCGCACACCCCCTATGCTTCACTGATGAAGTAATGGATCATGAATTCCTAGAAGGGTTTAAACCCGTGAACATTGAATCATATGATGGCACAACAGACCCCGCAGTATGGATTGAAGATTTTCTCCTACACATTCACATGGCCCGCGGTGATGACCTACATGCCATCAAGTACCTACCACTTAAGCTCAAAGGACCAGCTCGACATTGGCTGAATAGCCTGCCAGCAAGCTCCATTGGCAGTTGGGAGGACCTGGAAGACGCATTCCTTGACAACTTCCAGGGCACTTACGTGCGACCACCAGATGCTGATGACTTAAGTCACATGACCCAATAGCCCGGAGAGTCAGCCAGGAAATTCTGGACTCAGTTCCTCACTAAAAAGAACCAAATTTTCGACTATCCGTATGCCGAAGCCTTAGCAGCCTTCAAGCATAACATCCGTGACGAATGGCTCGCCCGACACCTCAGCCAAGAGAAGCCAAAGTCCATGGCAGCCCTCACGACAATCATGACGCGCTTTTGCGCGGGCAAGGATAGCTGGCTGGCTCGTAGCAACATCATACCAAAAAACTCCGGCGATTCAGACGCCAGAGATACCAACGGCAAGCCACGACGCAACAGACACAAGCGTTGCAATAATGGCGACAACGCCGAAGACACAACAGTCAATGCCGGATTCAGAGGCTCTAAATCTAGACAGCGGAAAAAGCCATTCAAAAGAAACAATCCGGGTTCATCCAGTCTGGACCACATACTCAATCACTCATGTCAAATTCACGTCACCCCCGATAAACCAGCCAACCACACTGAGGGAGTCCTGGACTAGGGGGTGTCCGGATAGCCGAACTATCATCATTGGCCGGACTCCAAGACTATGAAGATACAAGATTGAAGACTTCGTCCCGTGTCCGGATGGGACTTTCCTTGGCGTGGAAGACAAGCTTGGCGATACGGATATGTAGATCTCCTACCATTGTAACCGACTCTGTGTAACCCTAGCCCTCTCCGGTGTCTATATAAACCGGATGGCTTTAGTCCGTAGGACGAACAACAATCATAAAATAGGCTAGCTTCTAGGGTTTAGCCTCCTTGATCTCGTGGTAGATCTACTCTTGTAATACCCACATCATCAATATCAATCAAGCAGGACGTAGGGTTTTACCTCCATCAAGAGGGCCCGAACCTGGGTAAAACATTGTGTCCCTTGTCTCCTGTTACCATCCGCCTAGATGCACAATTCGGGACCCCCTACCCGAGATCCGCCGGTTTTGACACCGACATTGGTGCTTTCATTGAGAGTTCCTCTGTGTCGTCACCGATAGGCTCGATGGCTTCTTCGATCATCAACAACAATGCAGCCCAGGGTGAGACCTTCCTCCCCGGACAGATCTTCGTATTCGGCGGCTTTGCACTGCGGGCCAATTCGCTTGGCCATCTAGAGCAGATCGAAAGCTACGCCCCTGGCCGTCAGGTCAGATTTAGAAGTTTGAACTTCACGGCTGACATCCGCGGGGACTTGATCTTCGATGGATTCGAGCCACAGCGGAGCGCGCCGCACTGTCACGACGGGCATGACTTAGCTCTGCAACCGGACAGTAACCTGGAGGCCGCACATGAGTCCGCTCTGATCTTCAATTCGGAGCCGGCTGCGCAGATCGAGGACGGGTGGCTGGACACCGCCTCGGGGGCTGCAACCTCTACGGTGACAGAGCCGAACACTGACCTTGTCCCTCATGAAGCTCGTGACTCCGAGGTGCCGGACTCCTTGCCAGACTCCGAACCTCCCGCGCCCCCTCCAGTCGAATCCGATTGGGTGCCGGTCATGGAGTTCACAGCTGTGGACATCTTTCAACACTCACCATTCGGCGACATCTTGAGTTCGCTAAAGTATCTCTCGTTATCAGGAGAGCCCTGGCCGGACTGCGGTCAGGACGGTTGGGATGCGGACGATGAAGAAATTCAAAGCCCACCCACCACCCACTTAGTAGCCACTGTCGACGATCTAACCGACATGCTAGACTTCGACTCCGAAGACATCGACGGTATGGACGACGATGCCGGAGACGACCGAGAACCAGCGCCTACTGGGCACTGGAAAGCCACCTCATCATATGACATATACATGGTGGATATCCCAAAGGATGGGAATGGCGAAGGAACAGCGGAGGATGACCCCTCCAAGAAACAGCCCAAGCGCCGGCGTCAGCGGTGCCGCTCTAAATCCCGCCACAACAAGAATGGAGATTCTGGCACCGGAGATAACAACACCCCAGACAGTGCCGAAGACAACCCCATCCAGCAAGATTCAGTGCAGGAGGACGGAGACGCTAGCCCTCATGAGAAGGCAGCAGACGAAGAAGTAGAGGATTACATGCCTCCCTCCGGAGACGAGGCAAGCCTCGACGACAACAAATTCGTCGTACCTAAGGATCCCGTCGAACAAGAGCGTCTTAAACACAGGCTTATGGCCACGGCAAACAACCTCAAGAAAAAGCAGCAGCAACTTAGAGTTGATCAAGATCAGCTAGCCGACAGATGGACTGAAGTCCTTGAAGCCGAAGAGCATGAGCTCGACCGCCCCTCCAAAAGCTACCCTAAACGCAAGCTACTCCCCCGATTAGAGGAGGAGGCATATGAACCTGCATCACCAGTAGACAATACGGCTGACCGACCATCCCGTGGCCGCGACAGAGAGGCCTCTAGGCCCTCCACCAGAACCGTACCCCGGCATCGCTCGAAAAGCACAAGGCCATAGGGGAATGCTCCGGACTTGCGAGATATATTGGAGGATAAGGCAAGACAATCAAGATCGATCTATGGATCGCGTGGGCGCCCCATGATACACGACGACAACCGTCGCGCCGGACACAGTAAGTCCGGCCGGGCCGAACAAAATACACAAAGCTCTTTTGAACTCCGTCGTGATATCGCCCAATACAGAGGCGCCGTACACCCACTATGCTTCACAGATGAAGTAATGGATCATCAAATCCCCGAAGGGTTTAAACCCGTGAACATTGAATCTTATGATGGCACAACAGACCCTGCGGTTTGGATCGAGGACTATCTCCTTCATATCCACATGGCCCGCGGTGATGATCTCCACGCCATCAAATATCTCCCACTCAAGCTTAAAGGACCATCCCGACATTGGCTTAACAGCTTGCCAGCAAAGTTAATTGAGAGCTGGGAAGACCTGGAAGCCGCATTTCTCGATAACTTCCAAGGCACGTACGTGCGACCACCAGACGCTGACGACCTAAGCCATATAATTCAGCAGCCAGACGAATCGGCGAGACAATTCTGGACACGGTTCTTAACCAAGAAAAATCAAATCGTCGATTGTCCGGATGCGGAGGCCCTCGCGGCTTTCAAACATAACATCCGTGACGAGTGGCTTGCCCGGCACCTGGGACAGGAAAAGCCGAAATCCATGGCAGCCCTCACATCACTCATGACCCGCTTCTATGCGGGTGAGGACAGCTGGCTAGCACGCAGCAACAACCTCAGTAAAAATTCCGGCAGTCTGGATCAAGGACCGCAATGGCAGGCCGCGTCGCAACAAAAACAAACGCCGCATTAACGGCGAGAATAGTGAGGATACGGCAGTCAATGCCGGATTCAGAGGCTCTAAGCCCAGTCAAAGGAAAAATCCATTCAAAAGAACTACTCCGGGTCCGTCCAATTTGGACCGAATACTCAACCGCTCGTGCCAGATACACGGCACCCCCGAAAAGCCAGCTAAGCACACCAACAGGGACTATTGGGTATTCAAGCAGGCAGGCAAGTTAATCGCCGAAAACAATGACAAGGGGATGCATAGCGACGACGAGAAAGAGACCCGACCGCCGAACAATAGAGGACAGAAGGGTTTCCCCCCACAAGTGCGGATGGTGAACATGATATACGCAACCCACATACCCAAAAGGGAGCGGAAGCGTGCACTCAGGGATGTACGCGATGGAGCCAGTTGCCCCGAAGTTCAATCCATGGTCCTCCTGCCCAATCACTTTTGACCGAAGGGACCACCTCACCAGTATCCGCCACGGCGGATTCACCGCATTGGTTTTAGACCCAATCGTTGACGGATTTCACCTCACCAGAGTCCTAATGGACGGCGGCAGCAGCCTGAACCTGCTTTACCAGGATATAGTGCGCAAAATGGGCATAGAACCCTCAAGGATTAAACCTACAAAGACGACCTTTAAAGGCGTCATACCAGGTGTAGAGGCCAATTGTACAGGCTCAGTTACACTAGAAGTGGTATTCGGATCACCGGATAACTTCCGAAGCGAAGAGTTAATCTTCGACATAGTTCCGTTCCGCAGCGGCTATCATGCTCTGCTCGGACGCACCGCGTTTGCAAAGTTCAATGCGGTACCGCACTACGCATACCTTAAGCTCAAGATGCCAGGCCCTCGAGGAGTCATCACGGTCAAGGGAAACAGTGAACGCTCTCTCCGAACGGAGGAACATACAGCGGCTCTCGCGGCAGAAGTATAGTGCAACCTCTTAAGGCAATTCTCGAGTCCGGCCGTTAAGCGACCGGACACAGCTAAACGCGCCCAGAGTAACCTACAACAAGACCACCTGGCACGTTCCGAGCATGCGTAGCAATGCGGCCCCAACCCCGGCCCTTACAAAATTTCAAGACGGGTCCTTCGCGTACATCATTACGCTCTGAAGATACCATGGGCATAGGGGGAGGGGCACGACCACGATAGGCCCAGAATGCGGCTTAACCACACCAGGGGCTCACTAGTGTGTCGTTCTTTTTTCTTTTCTTCTTTGTTTTACCACAGGACCCCGTTCATCAGAGGCCCTGTCCGACAGTAGACCTGTCGAACTCACGATGCAACAACCAGGGAAGGAGAAAGGCTACGACGAATACCCAGGTGGTCTGCATTATGAGCATTAAATCTGTTTTATACACCATTCCGTAGCCTACCCCTGGAGGGGGACATGTTTAATAGTCCCATCCCTTGCTTATCGCACCATTTGTATCGTTCTGCATTCACAGCAGTATTTCTTGAATAAACAATGCACCTTTTTGCTTATAATTGCATTCCTTTCTTATACATATGTTCATTTATGACATGTTGCATCCGTACACTTTGGTACGGCTAAATACACCAGGGGCTTATGTTTCCCGCATCATGGTGCGATAAGTCCGAACACTTTCACAAGTGCGGCACCCCGAACTTATAGCATTATATGCATCGGCTCCGAATCATGTCTTGGGTCAATAGTTGGGTTTGCCCGGCTCCCATGTTTTGGTACCTTATGTTCCGTTGTATCGGCTAAGGTAGCAGTGGGAGAACCACTGCGATTGTGCCCCAGTTGAGCTAGGCGAGCGCCTCAGTGGAGAAAGCTAAAACTAACCGTCATGATGAGGCGAGAGCCGGTCGCTGTTCGAGAGGTTTTTTTGAGTCCCTAAAGACTTATGCCGCTTAGAGCGAGGAACCGGCTTTGTCCGGCCCAGGCATGGATAGCGCCCCAAATTCGGCCTTCCGAACACTAGGGGCTTCGCCGAAATTTAAAATTATAGAATTCTATGGCTAAGTGAGAGTGTTCAAGCATTATAAGTCCGGTTGCCTTGTTCATTGCGTTGAGCGCCTCCCTAGATGGACCCAAAAATGGGAACAAGAGTGCTCAAATTTATCCCGAACACCCCAGCACTCGTGGCATGGGGGCCGAAGCCGATGACTTGCCGAGAGATTTGATAAACGGCCGCACAGAAGGTAATATTTTAAATTAACAAGCGTTGCTTAGCGCATATGAACAAATTTTTCAGCGCACAGGATAACAAAATGCGAGTCTACTCGAATATTACATCTTTGGAGCACTCACCCACAATAGTGCGGGCACCCTTCAGAACAGTCTTATAATACATCTCGGGAGTACGATACTCCTTGCCCAGCGGTGGCGCGTCCGTCACAAGCTTCGCAACATCCATCTTGCCCCAGTGCACCTTTGCGCGGGCAAGGGCCCGACGGGCACCTTCAATACAGGCGGAGTGCTTGATGACTTCAACCCATGGACACGCATCCACCAGCCGCCGCACCAGGCCGAAGTAGCTCCCAGGCATGGCCTCCTTACGCCACAACCGAACTATGAGGCCCCTCATGGCCTGTTCGGCCACCTTGTGGAGCTCGACCAGCTGCTTCAGCTGGTCGCTAAGGGGCACCGGATGTCCGGCCTCAACATACTGAGACCAGAAGACCTTCTCCGTCGAGCTCCCTTCCTCGGCCCGGTAGAAAGCGGCAGCATCAGACACGCTGCGAGGAAGATCTGCGAACGCTCCTGGAGAGCTCTGAATTCGGGTAAGTGATAGGTAATTCACACTCACATGCTTACTTTGCATGAAAAATGCCTTACCCGCTGCTATTTTCTTCAACACCTTGATTTCTTGGCAGGCCTTGTAGGCTTCGGCCTTAGCGGCTTTGGCACTCTCAACAGCCGATGCAAGCTCAGACTCTCGAGTCTTCGAGTCACGCTCCAGGCTCTCATGTTTTTCCACGAGATCCTGGAGCTCTTGCTGTACCTCTGCCACCCGCGCCTCCTGCTTTTCTCGCTCGGTGCGCTCCGCGGCCGCATTCCGTTCGGCCGCGGACACCGCCTCCTTCAGGGTCGCCACCTCGGTCGTGGCACCTGCAATACCCATGTTATCCTTGTCACTTTTCTTGCAACCAAATCCTTTTCTGTAAGGTACAATCTTAAATACGGTGTTATTCACCTTCCTTGTCCTCGAGCTGCTTCTTGGCACGGCCGAGCTCGTTCTCGGACCGCTTGAGGCTTTGCTTCAAAGTATTGACCTCCGCAGTCAGTGCGGCAGAGGTCAGCAACACAGCCTGCAAACCCATATTGACATATTTCATAACTCCTGCGTATATCTTTTTAGATCCTCAGTCCGGCTTTTCTTTCCGAATACCGAACAGAGCATCAGGGGCTACTGTCTATGCGGTACTATTCTACATATATCAAAATTCTTACCTCAAAGCCTGTTAGAAGGCTGCTGCAGGCTTCGGTCAGCCCGCTCTTGGCGAGCTGAACCTTCTGAATCACCGCACTCATGAAAGTGCGATGTTCCTCTTCGATGGAGGCGCTGTTGAGTGCCTCCAGCAAGCTATCCGGCGCCTCCGGTTGGACGGAGGCCGCTGGCGTCTCGGTATTGCCCTTCTTACGAAGGGGCCGCCCGACGGACTCCGGAGCCACTTCAGGTTCCGGTGCGGAGTCCGGCGCAAAGTCCGAGAGGTTGCTCTGCGGCACCTCCGGGGCCTCCCCCTCCTGGCGGGTCCCTTCCCGGGATCCCACCTCGGCATCGTCCGTATCACGGGGGGTGGAGGCGGTCGGAAGGGAATCCATATCCGACGCACCCAAGGACCCACTCGACGAAGCGGGAAAATCATCCTTGGGCAGACTACAGGGTTGTATGCGACATTAGAAAGACACTATGTGGTGAAAAGAAAAACCATGAAGTTATTCGGGAGTCCGGATACTTACAATCTCGCCAGGGGCTTGGCCCTTGGAGGCAAATCCTCGTCATCATCACTGGCATTGGCGGAGCAGTCCGGGGGAAGAGTCTTTCCCTTCTTGGACCCTTCGGCCCCCCTTGTTGGGGAAGCCTTCCTTTTCTTCCCTCCCCTCGCTGGGGGAGAGGCCTTCTTCTTCTCCTCCTCGCCTTTGTGGGAGGAGTCTGCCTCGGAGTCATCGTCCGATGACACCTGAAAACAGGAACTCTTCCGAGTGCCCGTGGCCTTCTTCTTGGCCTTCTTCTCCGGCACCACGTGGGGTGCCGGAGCCAGCAGCCCCGTTAAGCGGGCGTCCGCTAGGTCCTCTGGGAATGGGGCCGGACAGATAGTCTATTCAGCCTTCTTCAGCCAGTCCTGTCAAGGGAAAGGGAGTTTAGATCCCGCATAGAGTCAAACTATGGAAAACAAGTGTCCCGTAAAGGGCAAAATCGCTTACCTCGCTCGCCGGACGCTGCGAGCTGAATCCGTGATCTTCGGTAGCGGATGCGGGGGCCTCGGCACCTTTAAACAGCACCCTCCAGACATCTTCGTACGTAGTGTCCAAGAGCCCGCTCAAAGTCTGGTGCTGCGCCGAATCGAACTCCCACATATTGAAGCCCCGTCGTAGGCACGGGAGAATCCGACGGATAAGCATGACCTGGACTACATTGACAAGCTTGAGCTTCTTGTTCACTAGCTTTTTGATGCAGGCTTGGAGTCCGGTCAGCTCCTCCGAATCACCCCATGTACGGCCGCTCTCTTTCCAAGAGGTGAGCCGTATGGGGATGCCAAATTTGAATTCGGGGGCCGCTGCCCATTCGTCACGTGGCTCGGTGATATAGAACCACCCCGATTGCCACCCCTTAATGGTTTCCACGAAAGTGCCCTCAAGCCAAGTAACGTTGGGCATCTTGCCCACCATGGCGCCTCCGCACTCCGCTTGGCTGCCCTTTACCACCTTCGGCTTGATACTGAAGGTCTTGAGCCACAAGCCGAAGTGGGGCTGGATGCAGAGGAAAGCCTCACACGCGACGATAAACGCCGAGATATTGAGGATAAAATTCGGGGCCAGATCATGGAAATCCAGGCCGTAGTAGAACATGAGCCCCCGGACAAAGGGATGGAGTGGGAAGCCTAGTCCGCGGAGGAAATGGGGAAGAAATACTACCCTCTTGTGGGGTCTGGGGGTGGGGATGAGCTCTCCCTCGTCAGGCAGCCGGTGCGCGATGTCGCTGGACAGATATCCGGCGCTGCGCAGCTTCTGGATGTGCCCCTCCGTAACGGAGGAGGCCATCCACTTGCCTCCCGCTCCGGACATAGTTGGAGAAGGTTGAGGTGAGATGTGCGGACTTGGGCGCTGGAGCTCGAGTTCGCAAAGATGGATAAGCCAAGGAGGAAGAAGGTGCAAGTAAAAGGGTTGGATCTTTATCCCCTTATATGGGCGGACGGAAACATGCGTCCCCACCGGCCTGATAAAACTCGCTTATCTCCCAAGCGCCGCAATCAATGGCGCGGTTGGGTTATCCACGTCCGTATTGATGGGAATCCCGGAATAAGAGGGACACGATCTCTGCTTCGACAAGACATGCCAAGGAAACCGCTTCGCTAAACACACCGAGGTGGTATAATAAAACAATTCGAGTAAAGGCTTGGTAGTGGTGTGACGTCACGCCACGAAATACGTTAGCAGATTGAACTTGTGTAAATATTATTCTCTCTATGGTGGTATGTGGAATTTATTTTGCAGAGCCGGACACTATCCTGGTGTTCACAATCTTCTATAAATTATTCAGAGAAGGAACCCGCCTTGCAATGCCGAAGACAACATGCGGGCCGGACTCGTCGTCATTGAAGCCTGGTTTAGGGGCTACTGAGGGAGTCCTGGACTAGGGGGTGTCCGGATAGCCGAACTATCATCATCGGCCGGACTCCAAGGCTATGAAGATACAAGATTGAAGACTTCGTCCCGTGTCCGGATGGGACTTTCCTTGGCGTGGAAGACAAGCTTGGCGATACGGATATGTAGATCTCCTACCATTGTAACCGACTCTGTGTAACCCTAGCCCTCTCCGGTGTCTATATAAACCGGATGGCTTTAGTCCGTAGGACGAACAACAATCATACCATAGGCTAGCTTCTAGGGTTTAGCCTCCTTGATCTCGTGGTAGATCTACTCTTGTAATACCCACATCATCAATATCAATCAAGCAGGACGTAGGGTTTTACCTCCATCAAGAGGGCCCGAACCTGGGTAAAACATCGTGTCCCTTGTCTCCTGTTACCATCCGCCTAGACACACAGTTCGGGACCCCCTACCCGAGATCCGCCGGTTTTGACACCGACACACACCAACAGAGAATGCTGGGTGTTCAAACAGGCCGGCAAGTCGAATGCTGAAAACAAGGAAAAGGGGCTGCATAGCGATGACGACGAGGAGCCCCGGCCGCCGAACACAGGAGGACAGAAGAAATTCCCTCCCCAGGTGAAAACGGTGAATATGATGTACGCAACCCATATTCCCAAGCGGGAACGGAAGCGTGCACTAAGGGATGTCTATGCGATGGAGCCAGTCGCCCCAAAGTTCAACCCATGGTCCTCTTGTCCGGTCACTTTCGATCGCAGGGACCATCCTACCAGTATCCGTCATGGCGGTTCGGCCGCATTGGTCCTCGACCCCATCATCGACGGATTCCATCTCACACGAGTCCTCATGGACAGTGGCAGCAACCTGAACATGCTCTATCAGGATACAGTGCGCAAAATGGGCATCGACCCCTCAAGGATGAAGCCCACAAAAACCACCTTCAAAGGTGTCATACCAGGTGTGGAGGCCTGTTGCACGGGCTCAATCACACTGGAAGTGGTCTTCGGATCTCCGGACAATTTCCGAAGCGAGGAGCTAATCTTCGACATCGTCCCATTCCGTAGTGGCTATCATGCACTGCTCGGACGAACCGCATTCCCCAAATTCAATGCGGTACCGCATTATGCATACCTCAAGCTCAAAATGCCAGGACCTCACGGGGTTATAACAGTTAATGGAAACACAGAGTGCTCGATCCGTACAGAGGAGCGCACTATGGCCCTCACGGCAGAAGTACAAAACTGCCTTCTCAGGAAAACAACCAATTCAGCGATAAAGAACCCGGACACCGTCAAGCAATTCCGGAGTACCCCGCAACAGGATTGTCCGACACGTCCAGAGCTTGACTAGCAATTCGGCCTCCGTCCTAGTCCCAGTCAAGCGGCGAAATTTGTGCCGCGCGTACATAACAACGCACTTAAAATACCATGGGCATAGGCGGAGGCACGACTATGACACGGTCCACAATGCAGTTCGACCGCCCCAGGATCCATGCATCTTTACACCTTTTCTCTTTCAGGCCCCTATCTTTGGGAGGCTCTTCCGATAGACCAACTACCGGACCCATAGCGGGACGGACACACCAAGAAGGCAAGAAGCTTTGGCGTACAAGGGAATCCTCAGGTGATCTCTGATAACGATCGTTATACCTGTTTTACATACCCGCACACAGCTCGCTCCTGGTCAGGATGTGTCAAACCGTCCTATTTTGCTTATCGCACTACTTGTATACTTACACTTTGACGTATTATTTGAATAACAAGGGAAAATAATGTACAACGTCAGCTTACTATTACATTTATTTACCCCTTTCCTTTACTGCTTATTTATTGCACCCGTGCCTTTTGGTACGTCCAGTTCGCCAGGGGCTTCAGTGTATCCCATAACATGGCAAGAAAAGTCGAAACACTTTTGACAGTGCGGCACCCCGAACTTATAGCATTACATGCATCAGCTCCGAATCATGTCTTTGGGTCAATAGTTGGGTTTTCCCAGCTCCTATGTTTTGGTACCTTATGTTCCGCTATATCAGCTAAGGTAGCACAGGGAGAGCTACTGCGATTGTGTCCCGGTGAGGGAGTCCTGGATTAAGGGGTCCTCTGATAGCCGGACTATATACTTTGGCCGGACTGTTGGACTATGAAGATACAAGATTGAAGACTTCGTCTCGTGTCCGGATGGCACTCTCCTTTGCGTGGAAGGCAAGCTTGGATATTCAAATATGTAGATTTCCTTCTTTGTAACCGACTTTGTGTAACCCTAGCCCCCTCTGGTGTCTATATAAACTGGAGGGTTTAGTCCGTAGGACAAGAACAATCATAATCATAGGCTAGCTTCTAGGGTTTAACCTCTACGATCTCGTGGTAGATCAACTCTTGTAATACACATATCATCAAGATCAATCAAGCAGGAAGTAGGGTATTACCTCCATCGAGAGGGCCCAAACCTGGGTAAAACAAAGTGTCCCCTGCCTCCTGTTACCATTAGCCTTATACACACAGTTCGGGACCCCCTACCCGATATCCGCCGGTTTTGACACAGACATTGGTGCTTTCATTGAGAGTTCCACTTTGCCGTTGCGATAAGGCTTGATGGCTCCCTTGATCATCTTTAACGATGTGGTCCAGGGGGAGGTTTTCCTTCCCGGACAGATCTTCATATTCGGCGGCTTCGTACTGCGGGCCAACTCGCTTGGCCATCTGGAGTAGATCGACAGCTACGCCCCTGGCCATTAGGTTAGGTTTGGAAGCTTAAACTATACTGCCGACATCCACAGAGACTTGATCTTCGATGGATTCGAGCCCATGACAGGTGCGCCGCACAGTCACGACATGCATGACTTTGATCTGCCGTCGGACAGTATTCGGGAGATCGCACCCGCGCTGGTGCCGGGAATCAATCCGGAGCAGATCATGCCTTCCGAGGACGGGTGGATGGACCCCGCCATGGAGGCCGCACACTCATCAGTGTCGGAGCCGAACACTGATCCCACCTCCTGTGAGAGTGGTGTTATCAGACCCCCGGACTCATCTCCGGTTGCAGGATCCAAACCGCCTGTGTCCGTGCCTATCGAATCAGAGTGGGCACTTGTCATGGAGTTCACTACCACGGATATCTTTCACAACTCACCCCTGGGTGACGTGCTGAACTCATTAAGGTCTCTGTCCTTGTCAGGAGATTCTTGGCCGAATTATGTCCGGCTCGAGTGGGGAGCGGACAACGAAGAAATTCGTCCTCCACCCACCGCCCACTTTATAGACACTGTTGATGATTTAACCGACGTGCTTGACTTTGACTCCAAAGACATCGATGACATGGATGACGATGCAGGAGAAGAACAAGAACCACCGCCTACAGGGCGCTGGACCGCCACCTCATCATATGATATTTATATGGTGGACACCCCTAAAGAAAACAATGGCGATGAGGCAACAGAAGATAACCCCTTGGGGAAGCAAGCGAGACACGGGCGTCATCGGCGCCACTCCAAGCCTCGCCTCAGCAAAAATAGTGATACCAGCACAAGAGATAATAATCTGGATGGTGCCGAAGATGAAGACAATCCTGCCCAGCCAGGCTTCGAGCAGGCCGAGCAAGAGGATGGGCAAGCTAGCCCTAAAGAATAGGCAACTGATGGAGAATCGGAGGATGATAATTACATGCCTCTCTCCGAAGACGAAGTGAGCCTTGGCGACGAAGAATTCATCATGCCGGAGGATCCCGTCGAGCAGGAGCGCTTCAAACGCCGGCTTATAGCCACTGCAAAAATCCTGAAGAAGAAGCAGCAACAGCTTCAAGCTGATCAAGACCTGCTAACTGACAGATGGACTGATCTCCTGGCCGCCGAGGAATATGGACTCGAACGCCCTAGCAAAGGCTACCCAAAGCGCAGGCTGCTACCTCAACTTGAGGAGAGGCTTTAAAGCCCACACTACCAGCGCATGATGCGGCTGACCGGCCGCCTGCGACAAAACAACGTACCAGCCCGAAGTCCAGACCGCACCCCGCCGCCAATCAAACGATAACACCAAGGCCCGGGGCTACATGAAGGACCTGCGAGAAGTATTGGAAAACAAAGCAGGACAGTGAAGATCGATCTACGGATCACGGGGGCGCGCCACAAGACGTGATGATGACCGTCACACCGGATACAATAATCTAAAGTCCGACCGGGCCGAATACAATAGACCGGACTCATTTGAACTACACCGGAATGTAGCCCGACATAGAGGCGCCGCACACCCCCTATGCTTCACCGATGAAGTTATGGATCACGAATTCCCAGAAGGGGTTAAACCCATAAATATTGAATCATACGATGGCACAACGAACCCCATGCTATGGATCAAAGACTTTCTTCTCCACATCCACATGGCCCACGGCGATGACTTACATGCCATAAAGTACCTACCACTTAAGCTCAAAGGACCGGCTAGGCATTGGCTTAATAGCCTGCCAGCAAGCTCCATTGGCAGTTGGGAGGATCTAGAAGACGCATTCCTCGATAACTTCCACGGCACTTACGTGCGACTGCCGAATGCTGATGACTTAAGTCACATAACCCAACAGCCTGGAGAGTCAGCCAGGAAATTATGGACTCGGTTCCTAACTAAAAAGAACCAAATTGTCGACTGTCCGGATGCCGAAGCCTTAGCGGCCTTCAAGCATAACATCCGAGACGAATGGCTCACCCGACACCTAGGCCAAGAGAAGCCAAAGTCCATGGCAGCCCTCACGACACTCATGACCCGCTTCTGCACGGGCGAGGACAGCTGGCTGGCTCGCAGCAACGTCACACCCAAAAACTCAGGCGATTCAGACGCCAGGGATAGCAACGGCAAGCTACGACGGAATAGACACAAACATCGCAATAATGGCGACAAAGCCGTAGACACGATAGTCAATGCCGGTTTCAGAGGCTTTAAATCCGGACAGCGGAAAAAGCCATTCAAGAGAAACAGTCCGGGCTCGTCCAGTTTGGACCGCATACTCGATCGCTCATGTCAAATTCACGGCACCCCTGATAAACCAGCCAACCACACCAACAGGGAATGCTGGGTGTTTAAACAGGCCGGCAAGTTGAATGCCGAGAACAAGGAAAAGGGGCTGCATAGCAACGACGACGAGGAGCCCCCACCGCCGAACACGTGAGGACAAAAGAAATTCCCTCCCTAGGTGAAAACAGTGAATATGATATACGCAACCCATATCCCCAAGCGGTAACGAAAGCATGCACTAAGGGACGTCTATGCGATGGAGCCAATTGCCCCAAAATTTAACCCATGGTCCTCTTGTCCGATCACTTTCGATCATAGGGACCATCCTACCAGTATCCGTCATAGCGGTTGGGCCGTATTGGTCCTTGACCCCATCATCGACAGATTCCATCTCACACGAGTCCTCATGGACGGCGGCAGCAGCCTGAACCTGCTCTATTAGGACACAGTGCGCAAAATGGACATTGACCCATCAAGGATCAAGCCCACAAAAACCACTTTCAAGGGTGTCATACCCGGTGTAGAGGCTTGTTGCACGGGCTCAATCACACTAGAAGTGGTCTTCGGATCTCCGAACAATTTCCGGAGCGAGGAGTTAATCTTCGACATCGTCCCCTTCCGCAGCGGCTATCATGCACTGCTCGGACGAACCGCATTTGCCAAATTCAATGTGGTACTGAATTATGCATATCTCAAGCTCAAAATGCCGGGACCTCACGGGGTTATTATAGTTAATGGAAACACAGAGCACTCGATTCGTATGGAGGAGCACACTGCGGCCCTAGCCGCGGAAGTGCAAAACAGCCTTCTTAGGCAAACAACCAATTCGGCGATAAAGAACCCAGATACCGCCAAGCGAGTCTGGAGTACTCCGCTACAGGATCGTCCGGCACGACCAGAGCTCGACTAGCAATTCAGCCTCCACCCTAGTCCCAGCCAAGCGGTGACATTCATGCCGCGCGTACATAACTATGCACTTAAAATACCATGGGCATAGGCGGAGGCACGGCCACGACGCAACCCTCAATGCGGTTCGACCGCCCCAGGACACGTGCATTCTGAAAACCCCTTTTTCTTTCAGGTCCCTATCTTTAGTAGGCTCTCCCAAAAGACCGGCTATCGGACACATAGCGGGACGGACACACCAGGAGGACAAGAAGCTTTGACGTACGACGGAATCCTAAGGTGGTCTCTGATAACGATCGTTATACTTGTTTTTACATACCCGCATACAGCCTGCTGCTGGTCAGGATGTGTCAAATAGTCCTATCCTGCTTATCGCACTACTTGTACATGTATGCTTTGACATATCATTTGAAGAACAAGGGAAAATAATATACAACGTCAGCTTGCTATTTAGTTTATTTGCCCTTTTTCTTTACTGCTTATTTATTATACCCGTGCACTTCGGCATGACCAGTTTGCCAGGGGCTTCAGTACCCCATAACCTGGCAAAACAAGTCTGAACACTTTCGACAGTGCGGCACCCCGAACTTATAGCACTATATGCATCAACTCTGAATCATGTCTTGGGTCAATAGTTGGGTTTGCCCGGCTCCCTTGTTTTGGTACCTTACGTTCCGCTATATCGGCTAATGTAGCGCAGGGAGAACTACTGCGATTGTGTCCCGGTTCTTCCGGATGAGCGCCTCAGTAGAGAAAGCCGAAAACTGACTGTCATGATAAGGCGAGAGCTGGTCGCTGTTCGAGAGGTCTCAAATCCTTAAAAGATTTTTTCCGCTTCAGGCGAGGAATCGGCCTCGTCCGATTTAGGCATGTATAGTGCCCCAAGTCCGGCTTTCCGGATACTAGGGGCTTCACCAGAAGTTAAAATTGTAGACTTCTATGGCTAAGTGAGGGTGATAAAGCCGTATAGTCCGATTGCCTCGTTCATGGCACTGAACACCGCCTTAAAAGGACCAAAAACTTGGATAAAGAGTGTTCATATTTATCCCGAACACCCCAGTACTAGTTACATGGGGGCGGAAGCCGATGACTGGCCAACTCTCAAGATTTTTTAAAACGGCCGCACAAAAGGTAATATTTTAAATTAACAAGCGCTACATAATGCAAATGAACTAGTTTTCATAATACAGGATGACATGATTACATTCATTCAAATATCACAACCTTCGTACATTCATCCGCCACAAGGCGGGCACCCTTAATGACATGGTCATAGTACTGTTTGGGGTGGCGATGTTCCTTGCCCTTCGGCGTCCCCTCCGTCACCAGCTTCTCGGCGTCCATCTTCCCCCAGTGCACCTTCGCACGGGCCAAAGCCCTGCGTGCACCCTCAATACAGACGGGCCGCTTAACGACTTCAAGCCGCGGACATGCATTCACCATCCGCTTGATAAAGCCGAAGTAGCTACCGGGTAGGGGCTCACCAGGCCATAGCCGGACTATGAAGTCCTTCATGGCCAGTTCGGCCGCCTTGTGGAGTTCGACCAATTGCTTTAGCTTGTTGCTCAAGGACATCGGGTGTTCGGCCCAAATATACTAGGACCAAAACAACTTCTCCATCGAGCTTCCATCCTCAGCCTGGTAGAATTCTGCGATATGAGAGATGCTGCACGGCAGATCTCCGAATGCTACTGGAGAGCTCCGAATTCGGGTAAGTAAAAGGAAAGTCTCCTTCACATGCTTGCTTTGCGTAATGAAAGCCTTAGGCGCAGCTATCTTCTTGGCCACCTCAATTTCTTGGAGGGCCTTTTGGGCTTCGGCCTTAGCGTCTAGTGCGCTCTGACGGGCCTTTGCAAGCTCCGACTCTTGCATCTTGGAGTCACGCTCCAAGGACTTGATTTTTTTGACGAAGTCCCGGAGCTCTTGCTGGACCTCATCAACTCGCGCCTCTTGTTTTTTGCGCTCGCGCTCCTCTGCCGCCTTGTTTTCAGCCTCGGATAGCGCCTTCTTAAGGGCCGCCACCTCGGTCGTGGCCCCTGGCAAAATTTATCATGCTTTTATCAGCATTCACAATTTTTTCCTTGTATAACATTCAGACGGGGTATTGCTTACCGTTGTTTTCCTCGAGCTGCCACTTCACGAGGCCGAGCTCATCTTCGGCCCTCCCCAGGCTCTGCCTCAGTCCGGAGACCTCCGCAGTGGCGGCGGCGGTGACCAGCAGTGACGCCTGCTTATTCACATAGACATAATATGATTAGACTCCTGGGAATAATATTCGATCCCGTGTTCGGCTTTTCTTGCCGAACACCAAACAGAGCATCAGGGGCTACTGTCTACACCGTGATACTTTCTCATAATTTAAATTACTTACCTCAAAGCCTGTCAGGAGGCTGGCGTAGGCCTCGGTCAATCCGCTCTTGGTGGACTGAACCTTCGCAATCACCGTACTCATAAGAGTACGGTGTCCTTCACCAAGGGAAGCGCTTTGGAGCGCTTCCACCAGGTTATCCGATGCCTCTGGATTGATAGAGGTCATTGGCGCAGACAGCTCACCCCCCTGGGCGGGTGGATGCCTTCCTGCATCCGGAACCAATGGAGGTTCTGGTGTAGTATCCGGCTGGGGGCCAGGCTTGCCGCGGCCCCCCTCGTCCGAATCCATGGGGATCTTCCCCATGAGCCCAGCATCGGGAGTCTCGCCTTGAGGCGTCTCCAGGACTACCTCCTCCTGGCCCGGCATCCTTTGAGATAGCACCTCGGTGTCATCCGCAGGCCGGGGGGTAGAAGCCATCGGGAGCGAATATCTATTCATCTCCGACGAGCTCAAGGACCCATCCGAGGAGGGCAAGTCTATGTGGGCTTTGGGCGGACTACACAAGCAAGTCTCGACTTAGTAAGTAAAGATAAAGACCTGCAAAGGGTTTTATGGCATCTGGATACTTACGACTTCGGCAGGGGCTTGGCCCTGGGTAGCCATTCCTCCTCGCTGTAGGCGGCGGTTGTAGAGTGGTCCGGAGGGAGAGTCCTTCCCCTCTTGGACCCTTCGGCCTCCCCAGAAGGGGCGGCCTTCCTTTTCTTATCCCCCTCATTTTGGGGGAGAGGGTTTTCCTCTTCCTCCTCCTTGTTATCATTGGAGGAGTGCACCTAGGTGTCTTCGGACGATGAGTCCGGCACCACGTTGCACCGGGAACTTCTTCTGGTCCCCATGGCCTTCTTCTTGGACTTCTTCTCCGGCACCTCATAGGGTGCCGGAACCAGCATCTTCATCAGGAGTTCGTCTGCTGGGTCCTCAGGCAACGGAGACAGATAGTCGATCCGCTCTGCTGTTACCACATATTCCTGTTAAATCAGTACGGTGGCTTAAGTTCCTCCCGCGGATATACTGAGCAAAGACACATCTTGTAAAATGTAGAATTCTTACCGCATTGGCGTGACGCTTGGTGCTGAGTCCGCGGTCTTCGGAAGTGGGAGGAGGGACTTCGCTGGACTTGAACAACACCTTCCATACGTCTTTGTGCGTCGTGTCAAAGAGCTCTTGCAGTGTCTAGTGTTGGGCCGCGTCGAACTCCCACAGGTTGAATGCCCGTCTTTGACACGGGAGAATCCGGCGAAATAGCATGACCTGGACCACGTTGACAAGCTTGATATTCTTGGTTATCATATTCTTGACGCAGTTCTGGATTCCGGTCACCTCCGCGGATGCGCCCCAGGCTAGGCCCTTCCTCTTCTAGGAAGTGAGCCACACAGGGATGCCGGATCGGAATTCAGGGGCTGCCACCCAGTTGGCATCGCGCGGCTCGGTGATGTAGAACCACCCCGATTGCCACCCCTTCATGGTCTCCGCAAAGGAACCTTCGAGCCAGGTGACGCTGGGCATCTTGCCCACCATGGCGCCGCCGCACTCCGCCTGCTGACTGACCACTATCTTCGGCTTCACGTTGAAGAACTTTAGCCACAGGCCGAAGTGGGGCCTAATGCGGAGAAAGGCCTCGCACACGACGATAAACACCGAGATGTTGAGGATGAAGTTAGGGGCTAGATCATGAAAATCCAGCCCGTAACAGAATAAGAGCCCGCAGACAAATGGGTGAAGGGCGAATCCTAGTCCGTGGACGAAGTGGGCGAGGAACACGACCCTCTCATGGGTTCCCGGAGTCGGAATGATCTGCCTTGCGTCCGGGAGCCGGTGTGCGATATCCGTGGCCAAGTATCCGGCCGCCCGGAGCTTCATAATGTCCTCCTCCTTGACGAAGGAGGCCACCCACTTGCCTCCCGCTCTGGACATGTTTGGCTGTGCAGATAAGGTGAGAACTAGGGAGCTGGAGCTCAAGCGTGCGAGAATGGATGAGCGAGGAAGGAAGTAGGCGTGGGTGAAAGAGGAGAATCCTTATCTCTTTATAAAGGCGGTAGACACTGTGCGCCTCCCCACTTGCCCGTTAAGATCGCTTATTTCCCAAGCGCAGCGATTGATGGCGTGGTTGGGTTACCCATACCCGTATTGATGAGAATCCCGTGATAAGGGGACACAATCTCTGCTTCGACAAGACATGTCAAGAAAACCGCCTCGCATTACGTGCGGTAGCTGGTTGTGAAAAAGGTTTTAATAATGACCAAACCATGGCGTGACGTCATGCTGTAAAAAGCCGTCAGCAGATTAGATTTGTGGAATATTATGCTCTCTATGGTGGTATGTGGAATTTGTTTTACAGAGCCGGACACGACCCTTGTGTCCTAAATCTTCTATGGAGTATTCGGAGAAGGAACCCGCCTTGCAATGCCAAAGACAATCTACGCGCTAGACCCATCGTCATTGAAGCCTGGTTCAGGGGCTACTGAGGGAGTCCTGTATTAAGGGGTCCTCGGACAGCCAGACTATATACTTTGGCCGGACTGTTGGACTCTGAAGATACAAGATTGAAGACTTTGTCCCATGTCCGGATGGGACTCTCCTTTGCGTGGAAGGTAAGCTTGGATATTCGGATATGTAGATTTCCTTCTCTGTAACCGACTTTGTGTAACCCTAGCCCCCAATAGTGTCTATATAAACCGGAGGGTTTAGTCCGTAGGACAAGAACAATCATAATCATAGGCTAGCTTCTAGGGTTTAGCCTCTACGATCTCGTGGTAGATCAACTCTTGTGATACCCATATCATCAAGATCAATCAAGGAGGAAGTAGGGTATTACCTCCATCGAGAGGGCCCGATCCTGGGTAAAACATCATGTCCCCTGCCTCCTGTTACCATTAGCCTTAGACGCACAGTTCGGGATCCCCTACCCGAGATCCGCCGGTTTTGACACCGACACCCGGTTCTTCCGGACGAGCACCTCAGCAGAGAAAGCCGAAAACTGACTGTCATGATGAGGCAAGAGCTGGTCGCTGTTCGAGAGGTCTCAAATCCTTATAGATTTTTTCCGCTTCGGGTGAGGAATCGGCCTTGTCCGATTTAGGCGTATATAGCGCCCCAAGTTCGGCCTTCCGAATACTAGGGGCTTCGCTGATGTCTACTACACAACCTTCTTCTTGTAGATGTTGTTGGGCCTGCAAGTGCACAGGTTTGTAGGACAGTAGCAAATTTCCCTCAAGTGGATGACCTAAGGTTTATCAATCCGTGGGAGGCTTAGGATGAAGATGGTCCCTCTCAAACAACCCTGCAACCAAATAACAAAGAGTCTCTTGTGTCCCCAACACACCCAATACAATGGTAGATTGTATAGGTGCACTAGTTCGGCAAAGAGATGGTGATACAAGTGCAATATGGATGGTAGATATAGGTTTTTGTAATCTGAAATTATAAAAACAGCAAGGTAACAAGTGGTAAAAGTGAGCGTAAACGGTATTGCAATGATAGGAAACAAGGCCTAGGGTTCATACTTTCACTAGCGCAAGTTCTCTCAATAATAATAACATAGATAGATCATATAACAATCCCTCAACATGCAACAAAGAGTCACTCCAAAGCCACTAATAGCGGAGAACAAACGAAGAGATTATGGTAGGGTATGAAACCACCTCAAAGTTATTCTTTCAGATCAATCTATTCAAGAGTTCGTACTAGAATAACACCTTAAGACGCAAATCAACCAAAACCCTAATGTCACCTAGATACTCCATTGTCACCTCAAGTATCCGTGGGCATGATTATACTATATGCATCACACAATCTCAGATTCATCTATTCAACCAACACAAAGTACTTCAAAGAGTGCCCCAAAGTCTCTACCGGAAAGTCAAGACGAAAACGTGTGCCAACCCCTATGCATAGGTTCATGGGCAGAACCCGCAAGTTGGTCACCAAAACATACATCAAGTGGCACGTGATACATCAAGTGTTCTCAAATCCTTAAAGATTCAATCCGATAAGATAACTTCAACAGGAAAACTCAATTCATTACAAGAGAGTAGAGGGGGAGAAACATCATAAGATCCAACTATAATAGCAAAGCTCGCGATACATCAAGATCGTGCCATAGAGAGAACACGAGAGAGAGGGAGAGATCAAACACATAGCTACTGGTACATACCGTCAGCCCCGAGGGTGAACTACTCCCTCGTCATCATGGATAGCGCCGGGACGATGAAGATGGCCACCGGTGAAGGATCCCCCTCCGGCAGGGTGCCAGAACAGGCTCTCGAGAGGTATTTGGTGGCTACAAAGGCTTGCGGTGGCGGAACTCCCGATCTATCTTTTTATTCGATGGTTTTAGGGTATATGGGAATATATAGGCGAAAGAAGTCGGTCGGGGGAGCCATGAGGGGCCCAGGAGACAGGGGGCGCGCCCAGGGTGGGTGGGCGCGCCCTCCTATCTCCTGGCTTCCTCGAGCCTCCCCTGGCTTGAACTCTAAGTCTCCCGAATCATATCGTTTCCAAAAATCACGCTCCCGAAGGTTTCATTCCGTTTGGACTCCGTTTGATATTCCTTTCCTTCGAGATACTGAAACATGCAATAAAATAACAATATGGGTTGGGCCTCCAGTTAATAGGTTAGTCCCAAAAGTAATATAAAAGTGTATAATAAAGACCGTAATCATTCAAAATAGACAATAAAATAGCATGAATGCTTCATAAATTATGGATACGTTGGAGACGTATCAACATCCCCAAGCTTAATTGCTACTTGTCCACGAGTAGGTAGATAAAAGGAAGAATTTATGAAGTGTGAATGCTAGCAGGTGCACAAGTTTGATCAATGATAATTTCAATCACCTTTTCTTGCATGATTATAAGTCATAACAGTAGTTCATCTCATAAAACTTCTCACGATCAAGTAACAAACTATTCACATGTTAAAGCATAGACCATAAACTTTCTTGAAAACTAGCAAACTATGTTCTCAGTCATCAAACAATTGCAATTCATCCTATTTTCAGGAAGGGTCTATGTCAGAGCTTTGATTTAGCAAACTTCACATACTCAGCTATCATATAGTCTTCCACAATTGCTAACACTCACACAATACTAATGGTTATGGAGTTTTAATCGGACACTAAGAAAGATAGGGGCTTATAGTGTTGCCTCCCAACGTATTCACCTTTGGGTGATGTCAACAATAATAGTTCATGCTAACTTACATCCAATTGGATATATATATCAAGATCTTCCCAACACGAAGTGCTTGCCAAAGGATAAAATGAAAAAAAAGGAAAGGTGAAGATCACCTTGACTCTTGCATAAAAGTAAAAGATAGGCCCTTCACAGAGGGAAGCAGGGATTTGCAGAGGTGCCAAAGCTCAATTTTGAAATAGAGATAAATAATTTTGAGAGGTATTATCTCATTGTCAACATAACAACCAAGAGTTCCCAATATCTTCCATACTACATACATTATAGGCGGTTCCCAAACAGAATGGTAAACGTTTTTACTCCCCCTCCACCAACAATCATCAATCCATGGCTTGCCCGAAACAACGGGTGCCTCCAACTAACATCAAACCTGGGGGGAGTTTTGTTTGCAATTATTTTTGATTTGATTTTGATCTTTTGATCATGGGACTGGTCATCCCGGTTACCAGCCATTTTACTCGTGAATGATGAGCGGAGTCCACTCATCTTGAGAATAACCCACATAGCATGGAAGATACTGGCAGCCCCTAGTCGCTACATGAGCGATTCGGGCATATAAAACAGATTATAATTTGAAGGTTTAGAGTTTGGCACATGCAAATTTACTTGGAACGGCAGGTAAATACCGCATATAGGTAGGTATGGTGGACACTCATGGCAAAAACTGGGTTTAAGGATATTTGGAAGCACAAGTAGTATCTCTACTTGGTGCAGGGAATTTGGCTAGCATGAGGGGGAAAGGCAAGCTCAACATGCTTGAATGATCCATGACAATATACTTTAACTGAGATGTGAGAAAACATAACCCATTATGTTGTCTTCCTTTTCCAACATCAACTCTTTAGCATGTCATACTTAATGAGAGCTCACAATTGTAAAAGATTTCTAAGATAGTATATCTATATGTGGAATCTCTCTTCCTTCAATATTCTTTCATGAATTGTTCAAATGACCAATACAATGCTTGCTAACCTTCAACCTGTACTTCTTAGACGTGAAGTCATTACTCCCCATGGGACAAGCAAATGAGACATATATAATTTCAGATTTATGGCAATCAACTCATTCAACAATTTACTCATAGGATATAAGTGAAGCACACGAGTAAATGACAAACTACTCCAAAAATATATAAGTGAAGATCAATGAGTAGCTAAATTATGTAACTATGTGAAGATTCTCTCCCATTAAAGAATTTCAGATCTTGGTATTGTATTCAAATAGCAAGCAAGAAAAAATAAAATGACATTGCACATTGCAAGGATAGCACAACTCATGTGAAGAAGCAAAGACTTAGGCTCAACCGATACTAACCAATAGTTGTTGAAGAAGAAAGGTGGGATGCCTACCGGGGCATCCCCAAGCTTAGATGCTTGAGACTTATTGAAATATTATCTTGGGGTGCCTTGGGCATCCCCAAGCTTGAACTTTTGTGTCTCCTTAATTCCTCTCATATCATGGTTTCTCTTTTTATCAAAAGCTTCATCCACACCAAACTCAACAAGAACTCTTGAGACTGGTTAGAATAAACCAATGCAAAACCTTATCATTTTCTGCTGTAACAAATCACTAAAATTAGTATTCAACATTGTATACTAAATGCCTCTGCATATTTAATACTCCTATCCTCAAATAGAATCATTAAACAAGCAAACATATGCAAACAATGCAAACATAACAGCAATCTGCCAAAACAGCACAGTCTGTAAATAATGCTAGAGTATCAATACTTCCCTAACTCCAAAAATTATGAGAAAACTACTATGCTGTAGAAGATTTATCAGATCTCAATATGCAAAAATTTTCAATATTATATCATGCTCTGACTTTTTTAGGAATTTTTTGCAACAGCGGTGAACTTTCTGTTTTCAAACAGCAACATGTATACTAGCAAAATAAGCATGGTAAAGGCTATCCTTGACATTTTTATTGAAACTAAAGATGCAAAATATTATTCTAAATAACAAGAAGAAAATACTAACAAAATAAAATGACGCTCCAAGCAAAACACATATCATGTGGTGAAAAAAATATAGCTCCAAGTAAAAATACCGATGAACGAAGATGGAAGAGGGGATGCATTCCGGGGCATCCCCAAGCTTAGGCTCTTGGTTGTCCTTGAATATTACCTTGGGGTGCCTTGGGCATCCCCAAGCTTAGGTTGTTGCCACTCCTTATTCCATAATCCATCAAATCTCTACCCAAAACTTGAAAACTCCACAACAAAAAACTCAACAGAAAACTCGTAAGCTCCGTTAGTATAAGAAAATAAAACCAACACTTAGGTACTGTAATGAACTCATTCTAAATTCATATTTGTGTAATATATACTGTATTCCAACTTCTCTATGGTTCATAACCTCCGATACTACACACAGATTCATCAAAATAAGCAAACAACACATAGAAAACAGAATCTGTTAAAAACAGAACAGTCTGTAGTAATCTGTATCAAACTTACACTTCTGGAACTCCAAAAATCCTAAAAAATTAGGAATCCTAAGAAATTTGTGTACCAATCCAGATCAAAAAGAATCAGATCATAAGCATGTTTCTGTGAATTAACAAAACTAATTTACTGGGTGCAAAAGTTTCTGATTCTCAGCAGGATCAACACAACTATCACCGTAAGCTATCCTAAAGGTCTTACTTGGCACTTTATTGAAACAAAAGCTATAAAACATGATTAATATAGTAGCATAATCATGTGAACACACAAAAACAGTAAATTTAAATATTGGGTTGTCTCCCAACAAGCGCTTTTCTTTAATGCCTTTCTAGCTAGGCATGATGATAACAATGATGCTCACATAAAAGATAAGAATTGAAACATAACGGGAGCATCATGAAGCATATGACTAGCAGATTTAAGTCTAACCCACTCCCTATGCATATGGATTTTGTGAGCAAACAACTTATGGGAACAATAATCAACTAGCATAGGAAGGTAAAACAAGCATAACTTCAAGACTTTAAGCACATAGAGAGGAAACTTGACATTATTGCAATTCCTACAAGCATGTGTTCCTCCCCAATAATAATTTTCAGTAGAATCATGAATGAATTCAACAATATAACCAGCACCTAAAGCATTCTTTTCATGATCTACAAGCATAGAAAGTTTACTACTCTCACATAAGCAAAATTCTTCTCATTCGGAATAGTGGCAGTATCATAAGAGACTTGAACACTAAAAATTGTTTCCACATTAAAAGAGTAATGTTCATAAAAAGGGTGATCATAATCATGACAAGTTTTATAAATATAATCTTCACTACTTTTTATAGCATAAGTTTCATCACAATAATCGTCATAAGTAGCAACTTCTTCTCATTATAATCGATTGAAACCTCTTCCAAGATAGTGGAATCATCACTAAATAAAGTTGACACTCTTCCAAATCCACTTTCATAAATATTATAAGATTCAACATCCTTCAAAATAGTGGGATCACTACTTCCTAAAGTTGACACTCTTCCAAACCCACTTTCATCAATATAATCATCATAGGTAAGAGGCATGCTATCATCATAACAAATTTGCATATCAAAACTTGGGAGGCTAAAAATATCATCTTCATTAAACATAGCTTCCCCAAGCTTGGGACAAACATTAATTTCAGCAAATATATTCTCAAATATTTCATCCTCATCAAACATAGCTTCCCCAAGCTTGGGCCCTTTAATATCATAAGCATAATCACTCTCATCATTAAAAATATGGATAGCAGCAATAGTATAGCAATTATCATCATCACAATGAGTAGTAGGAGCAACATCATTTGGGAGGGATACCTTTCTACCTTTGTTGATCCTTCTTTTCTTTTTCTTCTTCACATTATGTGTGGGTTCAACCTTCCTCTTTGAGCTCCTTATTGACGAGATTGGTTGAATAGAAAGCTCCTCCTCGTTACTTGATTCATCATAAGAAATAATAGGAGGATATTGGGAAGTCTCTTCCCTTTCATTAGTATTCTCATCATCTTCTATTCGCTTTCTTTTCTTTAGATGATTGGCAATGTAAGGATTTTCAATGCAATTCACCGCACAAAACAAATAAATCTCCTCTAAATTAATATCAAGGAAATGCTCAAGATTAAAGTTTGGAATAAGCTTAGTTGCACGTTTCAATTCTTCATAACCCAAAAGCAAACTGAGTTCATTATAATGAGCAAGGGAGATCAAATCATCAAATTTTTTGGACACGATTCGATCATGAAACAGTTTGCATTGGAGATGTAAATGATCACGTTCATTGCAAAGTTCACAACGATAAAGATATCTTAAATTTTCAGCACTAACATTAAGCCTTTCTTGCAACCATTTAGTTTCTACATGCTTATGCCTCTTGCAATATTTATCTTCTCTATTTGGTGTATCTATGCAACCGCAATGCTCTCCACAAAAATCTATATGCTTATAGGAGACATTTTCATCATAACTAGTGCAATCATCATTAGTACTATGGATATTCAAGGAGTTCATACTAACAACATTGCAGTCATGCTCATCATTCAAAGATTTAGCATCAAACATTCTATAGATTTCTTCTTCTAGCACTTGAGCAAAATTTTCCTTTCCATCATACTCACGAAAGATATTAAAAAGATGAAGCGTATTAGACAAACTTAACTCCATTTTTTTGTAGTTTTCTTTTATAAACTAAACTAGTGATAAAACAAGAAATAAAAAGATTCGATTGCGAGATCTAAAGATATACCTTCAGGCACTCACCTCCCCGGAAATGGCGCCACAAAAGAGCTTGATGTCTACTACACAACCTTCTTCTTGTAGACGTTGTTGGGCCTGCAAGTGCACAAGTTTGTAGGATAGTAGCAAATTTCCCTCAAGTGGATGACCTAAGGTTTATCAATCCGTAGGAGGCGTAGGATGAAGATGGTCTCTCTCAAACAACCCTGCAACCAAATAACAAAGAGTCTCTTGTGTCCCCAACACACCCAATACAATGGTAGATTGTATAGGTGCACTAGTTCGGCGAAGAGATGGTGATACAAGTGCAATATGGATGGTAGATATAGGTTTTTGTAATCTAAAATTATAAAAACAGCAAGGTAACAAGTGGTAAAAGTGAGCATAAACGGTATTGCAATGATAGGAAACAAGGCCTAGGGTTCATACTTTCACTAGTGCAAGTTCTCTCAACAATAATAACATAGATAGATCATATAACAATCCCTCAACATGCAACAAAGAGTCACTCCAAATCCACTAATAGCGGAGAACAAACGAAGAGATTATGGTAGGGTACGGAACCACCTCAAAGTTATTCTTTCGGATCAATCTATTCAAGAGTTCGTACTAGAATAACACCTTAAGACGCAAATCAACCAAAACCCTAATGTCACCTAGATACTCCATTGTCACCTCAAGTATCCGTGGGCATGATTATACGATATGCATCACACAATCTCAGATTCATATATTCAACTAACACAAAGTACTTCAAAGAGTGCCCCAAAGTCTCTACCGGAAAGTCAAGACGAAAACGTGTGCGAACCCCTATGCATAGGTTCATGGGCGGAACCCGCAAGTTGGTCACCAAAACATACATCAAGTGGCACATGATATCCCATTGTCACCACAGATAAACACGGCAAGACATACATCAAGTGTTCTCCAATCCTTAAATACTCAATCCGATAAAATAACTTCAAGAGGAAAACTCAATTCATCACAAGAGAGTAGAGGGGGAGAAACATCATAAGATCCAACTATAATAGCAAATCTCGCGATACATCAAGATCGTGCCATAGAGAGAACACGAGAGAGAGAGATCAAACACATAGCTACTGGTACATACCCTCAGCCCCGAGGGTGAACTACTCCCTCCTCATCATGGAGAGCGCCGGGATGATGAAGATGGCCACTAGTGAAGGATCCCCCCCTCCGGCAGGGTGCCGAAACGGGCTCCCGAGAGGTTTTTGGTGGCTACAGAGGCTTGCGGCGGCGGAACTCCCGATCTATCTTGTTATTCGATGGTTTTAGGGTATATGGGAATATATAGGCGAAAGAAGTCGGTGTTGGGGAACGTAGTAATTTCAAAAAATTCCTACGCACACGCAAGATCATGGTGATGCATAGCAACGAGCGGGGAGAGTGAGTCCATGTACCCTTGTAGACTGAAAGCGGAAGCGTTAGCATAACGCGGTTGATGTAGTCGTACGTCTTCACGATCCGACCGATCAAGTACCGAACGTACGACACCTCCGAGTTCAGCACACGTTCAACTCGATGACGTCCCATGAAATCCGATCCAGCAGAGCTTTGCGGGAGAGTTTTGTCAGCACGACGGCGTGATGACGGTGTTGATGATGCTACAGACGCAGGGCTTTGCCTAAGCACCGCTACGATTACCGAGGTGGAATATGATGGAAGGGGGCACCGCACACGGCTAATAGATCTCAAGGATCAATTGTCATGTCGAGAGGTGCCCCATGCCCCCGTATATAAAGGAGCAAGGGGGAGGCGGCCGGCCTAGGAGGAGGGCGCGCCAAGGGGGGAGTCCTACTCCCACCGGGAGTAGGACTCCTCCTTTCCTTGTGGGAGTAGGAGAAGGGAAGGAAAAAGGAGAAAGAAGGAAGGGGGCGCCCCCGCTCCCTAGTCCAATTCGGACCAGTCCATGGGGAGGGGTGCGACCACCCTTTGAGGCCCTTCTCTCCTTTCCCGTATGGCCCATTAAGGCCCAATACGAATTCCCGTAACTCTTCGGTACTCCGAAAAATACCCGAATCACTCGGAACCTTTCTGATGTCCGAATATAGTCATCCAATATATCGATCTTTACGTCTCGACCATTTTAGGACTCCTCGTCATGTCCCCAATCTCATTCGGGATTCCGAACTCCTTCGGTACATCAAAACACATAAACACATAATATAAATGTCATCGAACTTTAAGCGTGCGGACCCTACGGGTTCGAGAACTATGTAGACATGACCGAGACACGTCTTCGGTCAATAACCAATAGCGGAACCTGGATGCTCATATTGGCTCCCACATATTCTACGAAGATCTTTATCGGTCAAACCGCATAACAACATACATTGTCCCCTTTGTCATCGGTATGTTAGTTGCCCGAGATTCGATCGTTGGTATCTCAGTACCTAGTTCAATCTCATTACCGGCAAATCTCTTTACTCGTTATGTAATGCATCATCCCGCAACTAACTCATTAGTCACATTGCTTGCAAGGCTTATAGTGATGTGCATTACCGAGAGGGCCCAGAGATACCTCTCCGACAATCGGAGTGACAAATCCTAATCTCGAAATACGCCAACTCAACATGTACCTTAGGAGACACCTGTAGAGCTCCTTTATAATCACCCAGTTATGTTGTGACGTTTGGTAGCACACAAAGTGTTCCTCCGGTAAACGGGAGTTGCATAATCTCATATTCATAGGAACATGTATAAGTCATGAAGAAAGAAATAGCAACATACTAAATGATCAAGTGCTAAGCTAACGGAATGGGTCAAGTCAATCACATCATTCTCTAATGATGTGATCCCGTTAATCAAATGACAACTCATGTCTATGGCTAGGAAACTTAACCATCTTTGATTCAACGAGCTAGTCAAGTAGAGGCATACTAGTGATACTATGTTTGTCTATGTATTCACACATGTATCAAGTTTCCGGTTAATATAATTCTAGCACGAATAATAAACTTTTTTCATGAAATAAGGAAATAAATAATAACTTTATTATTGCCTCTAGGGCATATTTCCTTTAGTCTCCCACTTGCACTAGAGTCAATAATCTAGTTCACATCACCATGTGATTTAACACCAATATTCACATCTGTATGTGATTAACACCCATAGTTCACATCGTCATGTGACCAACACCCAAAGGGTTTACTAGAGTCAATAATCTAGTTCACATCAATATGTGATTAACACCCAAAGAGTACTAAGGTATGATCATGTTTTGCTCGTGAGAGAAGTTTAGTCAATAGGTCTGTCACATTCAGAGCCGTATGTATTTTGCAAATATTCTATGTCTACAATGCTCTGCATGAAGCTACTCTAGCTAATTGCTCCGACTTTCAATATGTATCCAGATTGAGACTTAGAGTAATCTGGATCGGTGTAAAAGCTTGCACCGATGTAACTCTTTACGACGGGCTCTTTTATTATCTCCATAATCGAGAAATATTTCCTTAGTCATCACTAAGGATATTCTTGACCACTGTCCAATGATCTACCCTTAGATCAAAATTGTAATCCCTTGCCAAACTCAGAGCAAGGTATACAATAGGTCTGGTACACAGCATAGCATACTTTATAGAACCTATGACTGAGGCATAGGGAATGACTTTTCATTCTATTTCTATTTTCTGCCATGGTCGGGTTTTGAGTCTTACTCAACTTTACACCTTGTAATACAGACAAGAATTACTTCTTTGACTGGTCCATTTTGAACTATTTCAAAACTTGCCAAGGTATATACTTATTGAAATTTTTATCAAGCGTCTTGATCTATCTTATAGATCTTGATGCCCAATATGTAAGCAGCTTCACCGAGGTCTTTCATTGAAAAACTTTTATTCAAGTATCCTTTATGCTATCCAGAAATTCTATATCATTTCCAATCAACAATATGTCATCTACATATAATATCAGAAATGCTACAGAGCTCCCACTCACTTTCTTTTAAATACAGGCTTCTCCAAAAGTCTGTATAAAACCATATGCTTTGATCAACTCATCAAAGCGTATATTCCAACTCTGAGATCCTTGCACCAGTCCATAGATGGATAACTGGAGCTTGCACACTTTGTTAGCACCTTTAGGATTGACAAAACCTTTTGGTTGAATCATATACAACTCTTCTTTAATAAATCCATTAAGGAATGTAGTTTTGACATCCATTTGCCAGATTTCGTAAAATGTGGCAATTGCTAACATGATTCAGACAGACTTGAGCATCGATACGAGTGAGAAAATCTCATCGTGTTCAACACCTTGAACTTGTTGATTTTTTTTCGACAATTTGAGCTTTGTAGATAGTAACACTACTATCAGCGTCCGTCTTCCTCTTGAAGATCCATTTATTCTCAATGGCTTGCCGATCATCAGGCAAGTCCACCAAAGTCCACACTTTGTTCTCATACATGGATCCCATCTCAGATTTTATGGCTTCAAGCCATTTCGCGGAATCTGGGCTCATCATCGCTTCCTCATAGTTCGTAGATTCATCATGGTCTAGTAACATGACTTCCAGAACAGGATTACCATACCACTCTGGTGCAGACCGTACTCTGGAAGACCTACGAGGTTCTGTAGTAACTTGATCTAAAGTTTCATGATCATCATCATTAGCTTCCTCACTAATTGGTGTAGGAATCACTGGAACTAATTTCTGTGATGAACTACTTTCCAATTCGGGAGCAGGTACAATTACCTTATCAAGCTCTACTTTCCTCCCACTCACTTCTTTCGAGAGAAACTCCTTCTCTAGAAAGGATCCATCTTAGCAACGAATATTTTGCCTTCGGATCTATGATAGAAGGTGTACCCAATAGTTTCTTTTGGGTATTCTATGAAGACACACTTCTGTGATTTGGGTTCGAGCTTATCAGGTTGAAACTATTTTACATAAGCATTGCAGCCCCAAACTTTAAGAAACGATAGCTTAGGTTTATTGCTAAACCATAGTTCATACGATGTCGTCTCTACGGATTTAGATGGTGCCCTATTTTAACGTGAATGCAGCTATCTCTAATGCATAACCCCAAAACGATAGTGGTAAATCGGTAGGATACATCATAGATCGCACCATATCCAATAAAGTGCGGTCATGACGTTCGGACACACCATTACGCTGTGGTGTTCCATGTGGCGTGAGCTGTGAAACTATTCCACATTGTTTTATATGAAGGCCAAACTCGTAACTCAAATATTCTCCTCCATGATCAGATCGTAGAAACTTTATTTTCTTGTTACGATGATTCTCCACTTCACTCTAAAATTCTTTGACTTTTCAAATGTTTCCGACTTGTGTTTCATTAAGTAGATATACCCATATCTGCTCAAATCATCTGTGAAGGTTAGAAAATAACGATACCTGCCACGAGCCTTAATACTCATTGGTCTGCATACATCAGTATGTATTATTTCCAACAAGTCAGTAGCTCGCTCCATTGTTCCGGAGAACGGAGTTTTAGTCATCTTGCCCAAAAGGCACGGTTCACAAGCATCAAATGATTCATAACCAAGTGATTCCAAAAGTCCATCTTTATGGAGTTTCTTCATGCGCTTTACACCGATATGACCCAAATGGCGGTGCCACAAATAAGTTGCACTATCATTATCTACTTTTGTAACACCCCGGATGTAACTTTCCATCTTTGTAACTCCAACTCTTGCCATTTTCGGCTATGTGGTATGATATTTCCTCCGTGGTTGGGCTTTTGTCTTTTGTTTTGCTTTTTATTCATGTCATGCATCTCATATCATGTCATCATGTGCATCTCATTTGCATACGTGTTCGTCTCATGCATCCGAGCATTTTCCCCATTGTCCATTTCGCAATCCGACACTCCCACATGCACCGGCACACCCCTCTTGTCTCTTTTCGTGTGCGGGTGTTAAACATTCTCGGAATGGACCGAGCCTTGCCAAGTGGCCCTGGCATAGCACCGGTAGACCGCCTATCAAGTTTCAGGTCATTTGGAGCTCGTTTGGTACTCCAACGATTATCCGCATAACCGCAAAGGCCACTTTTGAGTTGCAGCCCAACACCCCTCCAAAACAGCCCAATAACCCATCTAAGTCACTTCCATGCTCTCCGCCGTTGGATCACGATCGTGTGGGCGAAAACTACACCTCATTTGGACACTCCTAGCTCCCTCTACCTACAAATATGTGCCCATCCCCGAATTTTTCGGGCAAACCCTAGTCTTCCCCTTCCTCCGCGCACCGGACACGTCCGGACCGCGCCGGACGCGTCCGCCCCCACGCGCCGCCATGTGTTGCC